>NW_021319496.1:61273-76945 GCF_001605985.2 Dendrobium catenatum
AAACATTTTCATTTCGGTTCAACATAATTTTAAAAATAGGGTTTAAAATTTTTTTAAACTACTAATTCACCCCCCTCTTGGTAGCCTTGGGACATTAACTTAGGCTTAACAGCCTAATTACTAGACTCAACATTAAGGGTGTCATGCTCTTTTTGCAACTCCTACAATTCTAGGTTCAATCTAGCATGCCTTTTCTTAAATTTTCTATATGCATCATATATTCTTTTTGAAACTTCTAGCAATTCATTATAGGTTAAGTCATATACCTCTTCTTGATCTGACTGATCAAGATTATCAACCATTATACATAGGTTTATGACTTCCTCCTTTTCTATTTCTGATGAATCTGAAGCTGAGTCTGTCTAAAAAGAACTCTAAAATCTCTTCTTTTCCTTCTTCACATTTGCTTTCTCCTCTACCTTCTCCTTGCTATAAGTGGCTTTTAGATTTAGGCATTCTGATTTTATATGTCTAGGTTTCCTGCATTCGTAGCAAATTACATAATTAAAATCTTTAATATTTTTATGAAACTTACCTTTATTTCATTGTTGGCATCTCCTCTGCTTCCTTTTTAGAAAACTCCTGAATTGCATTATCATCAGGGCAATGTCATCCTCATCCTCAAGTTATGACTAATCACTCTATGAATCTTCCACTTTCACTATTATGTTCTTCTCCTTTCTTTGTTCTACTACATCAATCTTCATTTGACTCACTCCTTGCTCGTAAGCAATTAGTGATCCAAGAATATTATCAATAGAGTAAATATTTAAATCCTTAGACTCTGTAATCACAGTTATTTTTTCATCATAAGCAGTAGGCAAACAATAAAGAATTTTATTAACCATTTAAATATTTGTTAATTCCCTACCTAATGCATGCAAAGAAGTGACTTTTTGAGTAAATCTTATGTACATTTCATAAATGTATTCATTAGGTTTCATGCAAAATAATTCATAGTCATGTAATAAGATATTTAATCTAGATTATTTTACTTCAATAGTCCCTTCATTAGTAATACAAAGCCTATCCCAAATGTCCTATCCACTTCTGCAAGTAGAAACTCACATGTAATCTTCTGACTTAAGTGTACAAAAAAACTATTTAAATATTTTGCATTTAGTTGTGTTAAGTCACGTTCTTCTACAGTCCAATCAGTAAAGGGTGTTTTAATTCTAATGCCATCTACTAGTCTAGTTGGCCTAGTATACCTTTCTTGAACTAAGATCCACATGCAATAATCAAGTGATTATAAAAAAGTAGACATGCATGTTTTCCAAAAATTAAAAGGGATATTATCAAATAACGGATGTCTAATGATCGAATACCCTTCAGGTGTGTTTTAGTTTTCAAAAGTAGTCATTCTCATTTCAAAAAGTAGTCTAAACTTATTATTTTGAAACAAAGCTCTGATACCACTTATTGATTTCTTATAGGTTGTTAAACCAAAGTTATTGTCCCAAGAATAACAAAGAGGGGGGTTGGTATTTTTAAAAAAAATCTCTTGAATTTTTATTAGAAAACCATTTTTAATTAATTTTTAAAAATGATTATCTTTTTTAAAAAGCTTTTCAACCACAATAACAAAATTACAAAAAATAAATTATGAAAAATAAATGTCCCAAAGATTTATAGTAGTTCAGTCAAACATGACCTACATCCACTCCTTGAAGACTCTCTTCAGGTATTGCACTATTACCAAAATATCTCTCTTTAGCCCCCACAACAAGGCGGAGAAGCCTTTATAAATCCTCTCTTTCACCAATTCTCATTGCGGTAGAGAACCGTTGTTCTTTCTGACTCTCTAAGTGTCAGCAGAGAACCATCATCTATTCATACTCTTAAAGTGTTGACAGAGAACCGTCATCCTTTCACACCCTCTAAGTGTCGGTAGAGTACTGTCAGCCATTCACACCCTCCAAGTGTCGATAGAGTATCATCATCTGTTCACACTCTCAAAGTATCAGTAGAGTACCAGATCTTCTCACAAGTAACTAGAAAGAAGAAAGGAAGAGTGATCACAAAAAATATAAAGAGATCTTTACCTTTGAGTAACCTTGTGAACCCTTCACACTCCACTTGCAAGAAATCTCTCTCAAACACTATCCCACTCTCTCTCTTTCACTTGCTCTTAAAAATTCACAGAGAATGACTCCTTTTATGTCAGTTTTAAAGGACCTTTTACATGAAAAACCATTCAGTAAACTAAAATTTTAAATTTGAGCATGTACGATAATATGTTCATACGTATGAATTGTTCAAAAACTGTTGCATACAAACCTTTTGTGAATCTATATGAAATGACTTCATACAAGATGATCATACAGTATGAATATAGTTTGTACTATAAAAATAGTTAAAAAAAATTTCATCTTATCGACATAAAGAGAGACCCCACATTTTTGTACTCTAGATGACATATGTATAATGATAACATCGTACGGTATAATCCATTCAGAAAATTCTCAAGTTCATTTGGATGAAAAGGGACCCATCTAATTCGAACTATGGATGGCACACGTACGATGATGACATCATACGATATAATCAATTTAGAAAATTTAGAGTTTATCTGAACAAAAAGGGACCCATCTAATTCATACTCTGGATGCCATACATATGATGATGATATTGTACGGTATGATCCATTATAAAAATTTAGAGTTCGTCTGAACAAAAAGGGACCCATCTAATTCATACCCTAGATAGCAAACGTACAATGATGACATTGTATGGTACGACCCATTCAGAAAATTCTCAAGTTCATTTGGATGAAAAGGGACCTCACATTTTTGTATTATAGATGGTGTATTTATAAAGCTTCGTACAGTACAATCTGAAAGTTCGTTAGGAATGTTAAGCCCTATGAACAGACCAAAGGCAAATTAAGAGAGAGAGGTGAATCGGTATTTAAAACAAAACTCAAACTTAAAACCAAAACCAAGATCCACCACAATGAAAAACATAATGCAAAAAAATAAATGTGGAAGTAATAAAGGAAAGAACACACCAGATTTATAGTGGTTCGGTCAAACCATGACCTACGTCCACTCTTTGGAGGCACCCTCCAAGTATTATACTAAGCTAAGTGTCTCTCCTTTAGCCCCCACAGCTAGGCGGAGAAGCCCTTACAAAATCACTTCCACCTTCCCCAATGTGACAAAGTCGCTGGGTCCTTTGACACAAAGAGATCTTCTTCTTCCCAAAACTTCCCTCAAGACAAGCCTTGAATTCGATGGTACTAAGGTGCAAGCTCGCCGGAGCAACCGTGTGGACCCCCCTCCACACTCCCTTGAAACCCCCTCCAAGGATCTTCTCCCTCTCTCAAACTCCACCCTTTTCTCTCTCCCTTTTAAGCTCTTTCTTCAAGTTTCCTCTAGAATAACGAAGCTACAATGGCTGTCAAAGACACTTATAAAAGTGCCTAGTCAAAAGCTTAAATAGAATATCTTAAAATTAGCTCATTAATGAAACTTGCTGACTTTATCGTCCAGGCCGATATAAATATCGGTCTGGCCGATCAGCATAAATTATGTTCAATCAGCCCGGTCAGTTATGGACGATTAGTCAATTTTTGGTAATATCGTATAGGCCGATAGGATATCGTCTTGCACGATTAGTTCAAATATGAGGAAAATCATCATGAACATCGCCCTGAGAAGAAGCTGGCCGATTTCAAATCGGCCCAGATGATCCTTAGATCGGCCAAGCCGATGTGATCATGCAAATCACCATTAATTGATCTCCTTAATTGCCAGATTTATTTAAGAAAAATTATGCTGAATTGGCCAGGCCGATCCTGATAGGCCAGGCCGATCCACCGGGATGATATACAAAAATAAGTAATTCCTAAATAGATCTGGTGGCAGATTCTTTTTGAATTGAGTCAATCGTCCTAGCCGATATAAAATCGTTCAGGACGATGTGTTTAATGACGGCTGTCTTAATGAGGATGATGCCCTAATCAAGGTTTTTGTTTCTAAGCCCATCATCCAAGATGATATAATTAATATCGTCCTAGATGATATTACCAAAAATAATAAACTCTAGTGAACAGTCAAAAATTCTTCCAAGGTGTATGTGTGCAAAGTTATATAGCATCAGGAGTCACACCAAAAATAAAAGACTCAAGAAAGAAAAAAAGGTACAAACAGACTCAGACCTAGTCTACCCAATCTTGAGCTGATTCCAAATTATAGTCTTGATCTTATGAACCTGAAATGTTAGTAGATAAGACAGTCATAGAGAAATAAGAGTGTTTGCTATCATCAAAATCATAAACCATGAAAATAGATCCGTAATAATCTCCCCATTTTTTATGATGGCAAACATTACTATTTGAATTTGCAAAAAAATATTTTCTCCTAATCTCCCCCTCACTAGAATAAAACTTTTAAAAATAGGAGAGATAAAAAAAAATTTATTGTTTTTAATTTTTTGAAAGGAAAAATAAAAAAAAGATACAAATTCAACAATACGTCTCCCCTTTGACATTTTCAAAAAGAGAAGGGGCATAAACAATAAAAATGATTAAAAGATAAAAACAATCCTTGATCTTGTGAATAAAACAAATATTCTTAAAATAAAAAAGTTACATCTTGATTTTAATCAAAAACTTAGTAGAATTGTATTGACAACGCATAGCCCAGAAAAGGTTAGAAATTCAGAATTTGATAATATAAACTCAATTTCATTAATAGGCTCAACAACTTTTTAATTCAATATTTAAATCAAGGAATAAATTAGAGAAAGAAACATTTATTTTTCAAACCTCCTTCTAAAAAATATATCTAATAGAAGATTAATGCATGAATTGTTGAATCAGGAATCATGATTTTCAAACTCAAGCATCGAAAATATCAAGTGTTTTCTTAAGCTTTTAATAAAACAGAAAAGGTAAGCATACTCCTTATGGGCTCATTTTATGCTTCTTATCAGTTTTTGGCGCACTTTGCGTATCTTTTTTTTTTATATACACTTTGTGTATCTTTCTCAATTTGGCGTCATTGCACATCTTTTGATTTGGCGTCATTAGCCTTCCTTTTTTTTAATATACTACCTTTCTAAAATTTTAAAAATAAAAGTAAACCCATTCTATTGACACAACAAACTACTTGATTAGGAAAATTATGAGGTAGATTCAAAACTTGCAAAAGATTCCAATGCGATAAATAAAATGTAAGGAGATGAAAAAAGTTCAATTTCAAAATCAAATTTAAAATATGATGAAGATTTTAAATCAAAAATAGAATAATCTCTTTTTAGAAAATAGATATTGAGAGTCAAAAACATGAGTTTCCTTCATTTGACTATTTTTAGAGAAGTCAAACATAATTTTCATAAGAATTTAGGAAAAAAAACAGGAGGTAGGTTTTTCATTTTTAGAAAAGTGACATGTGTGTTAGATCAGAAATGACACAAAAAATTAACAAAAAAAGAAAAAATAAATAAAATAAAAAAAGCAAACAAAACATGTAAACATAAACATACAAACAAAGGTTTAAGCATCATCTTGCTCCTGATCAGATGATTCATAAGCAAGGTCTGCCCAAGAAATTTTTTGCTTTCATTATTTCCCCAATTTATAATTTGCTTTGCTTTACCCTTTTCTTTTGCAGGAAGAATTCTCAAATTAGGGCACTAATTTTTCATATGTCCAGGCTTCAAATCCTACATCCAAAATAAATAATGTCAAAAGAAATATTAACATTCTTACCATTTTTATCTTTATTCCACTTTTGTTGATGATTATGCTTTCGTGAGCTTTTTGATTTGCTTGTCAAGTTATTGCTTTCGTCATCAACTAAGCTACCTTTTTCCATATCTTCAGCTTTTATCACGATCATTTCACCTACATCGAAAAGTCTTTGACCCAAACTTTGCTCGTAGGCAATGAGTGAGCCAATCAAATTATCAATAAAATATTCATTCAAATCTTGATTCACAAATGGAAACAACTTTAGCATCAAATTTATTTAGTAGACAACGAAGAATTTTATTGACTTTTTTAAAATTTGAAAATTCTTTACCTAAAGCATGCAATGATGTCACAATTTGAATAAACATACTATACATGTCTAAAATTGTTTCATAAGGTTTCATGAAAAACATTTCATAATCATGCATTAACACATTCAACTTGGATTGCTTGATTTCACTAGTGCCTTCGTATATGGTGTGTAGTTTATCCTAAATTTCCTTACCAGTAGTGCACGTGGATACTAACATAAAATCTTTAGAATTTAAAGCACAGAAAAGCAATTTAAAAATTTTGCATTCAATTGAGCATTAATTTGTTCTTCCCTATTCCATTGATTAAACGGAATATTAGTTTTAAATCCATCTAAAACCTGTGACGGTAATGAATAACCAGTTAAAATCATATGCCACATACAAAAATCAATCGATTGAAAGAAAGAAGACATGCGAATTTTCTAAAAATCATATGTAATATTTTCAAATAAAGGTGGTCTGGTGATTGAATAACCTTCCACAATATTACGATTAGAAAATTAGTCATGGATCGAAAATTCAAAAGTTTTCAAAAACTTGTTTTTATGAATCCCGCTCTGATACCACTTGAAAGTTCATTAGGGATGTTAAGCCTTATGAACCGGCCCAAGGCTAATTAAGAGAGAGAGGTGAATCAGTATTTAAAAGATACTCAAACTTAAAACCAAAACCAAGATTTACCACAATGTGGAAAAATAAATATGGAAGTAATAGAGGAAAAAACACACCATATTTATAGTGGTTCGATCAAACCTTGACCTATGTCCACTCCTTGGAGGCACCCTCCAAGTATTGCACTAAACTAAGTGTCTCTCCTTTATCCCTCACAGCTAGGCAGAGAAGCCCTTACAAAATCACTTTTACCTACCCCGGTGCGGCAAAGTTGTCGGGTCCTTTGACACCAAAGAGATATTCTTCTTTCCAAAACTTCCCTCAAGACAAGCCTTGAATCCGATGGTACTAAAATGCAAGCTCGTTGGAGCAACTGTGTGGAACCCCCTCTACACTCCCTTGAAACCCCTTCCAAGGATATTCTCCCTCTCTCAAACTCTACCCTTTCCTCTCTCCCTTTTAAGCTCTCTCTTCAAGTTTTCTCTAGAAGAATGAAGCTACAATGGCTGCCAAAGACACTTACAAAAGTGCCTAATTAAAAGCTTAAATAGAAGATCTCAAAACGAGCTCATTAATGCAACTTGCCGACTTTATCGTCCAGGCCGATATAAATATTGGCCTGGCCAATCAGCATAAATTATGCTCAATCAGCCCGATCGGTTAGGGACGATTAGTCAATTTTTGGTCATATCGTCTAAGCCGATAGGATATCGTCCTGGATGATTAGTTCAAATATGAGAAAAATTGTCCTGAACATTGCCCTAAAAAGAAGCTAACCGATGTCAAATTGGCCCGGTTGATGTGATCGTGCAAATCACCATTAATTAATCTCCTTAATTGCTAGATTTATTTAAGAAAAATTATGCTGGATCGGCCAGGCCGATCCTGATAGGCCAGGCAGATCCACCGGGACGATATCCAAAAATAAGTAATTCTTAAACAGATCTAGCGGCAGATTCTTTCTGAATTGAGCCGATTGTCTTGGCCGATATAAAATCATCCAGGACGATGTGTTTAATGATGGCTGCCTTAATGAGGATGATGCCCTAATCAGGGTTTCTATTTCTAAACTGATCGTCCTGGATGATGTTACCAAAAATAGCAAACTCTAGGGAACAGTCAAAAATTCTTCCAAGGTGTATGTGTGCAAAGTTATATGCATCAGGAGTTTCACCAAAAATAAAAGACTCGAGAAAGAAAAAAAGGTACAAACAGACTCAGACCTAGTCTATCCAATCTTGAGCTGATTCCAAATTGCAGTCTTGATCTTGTGAACCTGAAATGTCAGTAGATAAGGTAGTCGTAAAGAAATAAGAGTGTTTTCTATCATTAAAATCATAAACCATGAAAATAGATCTGCAACACAATCTACACTTAGGAAAATTTTCTACCTGTAGTTCGTTTGTCTACTCAAAGGGGAAAATAACTGAATAATTGTCTCGTATGAAAAGAGTTAGTACAGCACGATAAGTTTAAAAAATTATAATTTTAAACACTCCCTAGTTTGTGTGTGTGCACAGTTACTCAATTAAAATCACACTCCCCCAGACTCAATAAAATTAAAAAATATATACTTCATTTATAATAAACTCTAATCTGATCTGATTTAAAGTCTTCAACAATCTGGAGTATAATTTTTCTGAAATGTTAGTACACACAAAAAACAAAATAATACTTCCAAAATATGTTAGGAGAATTTATAATCAAAATAATAATATTTGGAAATCATAAAAAATATACATATTGCAAGAATATCAACAATAAAAAAACTAAGATGCAACTAACTCAACAAGCTATTCTCCGTAGTTTGAGGTTATGTATTTCTCTTAATGTTACTAATGTTATTATTGAGATTAATTATGGTGATAATTTTTATTTTCTTAACTGTATTGAAGACTCATTGTGCAGCCCTGATTTGTTTTATCAGGTCAGGGAGATAAAAAAACTTGCTCATTTTCTTAAATTTCTCTATTTTCTCATATTTACAAAGATGATAATGCTAGTGCTAATTGGCTAGCTCAATGGAGTTATGGTCTTGAATTTGTCTCTAATTTTATTGGGCCTACTATTCCTGTGCCTCTGAAAGTCCTGCTTAGACTGGATATTCTTAGTATGCCTCATGTTTGCAGTTGAGTTTTTTATTTGGTTTGGTTAAGGGGGGTTCTTTGCTTTTCTATTTTCTGCTGGTTGGTCTCTTTGGTTCTCGGTTCTCTACCTTCTATTATTGTTCTCTTTCTTATTAGTGTTTGTTGGTGTTGTTTCATGTGGTTGGTTTGTTGGGTTCTTGT
This sequence comes from Dendrobium catenatum, assembly GCF_001605985.2. NCBI lineage: Eukaryota > Viridiplantae > Streptophyta > Magnoliopsida > Asparagales > Orchidaceae > Dendrobium > Dendrobium catenatum. The sequence goes on from NW_021319496.1 coordinate 70,186, forward strand.
CCCTTTTCGTGAGATGTTCTAGTTTTTACTGGAGATTGATTTTATTTGGTGCTGCTCTAATGGCTGGAATTTTGGGTTGGTTAGTTTTTCGTGGGTTGTTCCCATTGTATTTTCTACAAGTGGCTATTTTATGGGATTGGATTGGCCCTGTCTATTGGTAGTGTTGGTGATGTCTTTAATCTGGAGCATTTTGAGATGTCTGGTTATTTCTCGTATTCCTTTCTTAGCTTGGTGTATTTATTTTCTTCTTTAGTTATTATCTTCCTGAATTACTGTTGGCATTTTGGCTTGGATATGCTGATTACGATTGTGGTTTATGTTGCCAGGGGCATGAGCTATGATTGTACATTTATTTTTGAAGGGATTCTTACTGGTTGCTCTCCTACCCCATCTCTATATAATGGGAGATGGTTATGGCTGCAATCTTTGGTTATGGAATTATCTTCCCCTAGGGTTGCTGGGAGGTATATGACTGTGTGGGATTTTTCCTGGGGTTATCTTTATTTATTCTCTTGTTTGGCTTTGTCCTTAGGGTCCATTGCTGGTATGCTGATTGATCTTTCCATTGGGGAGCAATACGATTTTCACATGGAGTTTTTTTTTTATCTCTGGACAAATCTATCGTGCTTTGCTATAGGCTGGGTTTTCTGCTATTGGGACTTGTTTACCTATTTCTGGTGGTTCGGGCTGGGTGGTAGAATGGAGGGGCCTTGGGTTATCCCTGGTGATGGTTGCTAGTTTCGTCTTATCCGGAGCTATATATTCCTTTTTCTTTGTTTGGATTATTTGTGTGGGTTGGTTTTCACTAATAACGGGTTTTTCTTGTTTCCTTTTGGTGTTCTCATTAATGGTATTTTTTGGCTTTGTTGTAAGGAGTATGTTGACCCTTGTGATTGGATTGTTCACTTTGCTGCTCATATCTAGTTAGATCTTGTCTTCACTTACTATGGGAGTTTCCTTACCAACAATATGTTTATGGATGATATTAACTCTTTTTTCTCTAATCCTTATGTAGCTAATCATATTTATACATGTCTTTTTAGCTTTTTTTTGTGCAGCTGTAGTGGTTACAAATGGATTTACAGATGGCAGTGCTCAAGCTTTTTCGTAGAAAGATTGCTCATCTTGTGCATATCTGTATCTTTCTTTTTTTGGTTGCTTGGCTTTAGTAGCATCATTAGAATGTACTAGCTTATTATGTATTTTTGTATAGCAGGGACTATCGGCTCGTTGGTTTTCTTTTATTTTGTTTTGCAGGTCTTTTGAGCATTAGTTTTGTAATTACTTTTTATATTAACATGTAGGCCCCTCTGTGTTATATATATATATATATATATATATATATAATTTTCACCAAGTTTCTGTTTCTCTATAGCTAAATCTCTAATGGTAATGTGATAGTATGCTCTTATAAATCTTTTAATGAATAGACTCAACTTTTTTAAAGGTATATACTAACCCATTAGGCAATTTAGCATATCAATCAAATGTATTTCTAGATAAGCTATCAGAATAATAGTGCATCATGACATCCAGCATTACAACAACTAGCTCTAAAGTGTGTGAGATGTTATATTGGGTTACCCGTTCTATCAAAGTTCTTGAACAAAGGTGGCACGAATCCTTTTGGATACTAGACTAAATGGTATTCCTTTGGTTATAGTATACCCCTTAAAATATCTGAGGTACCCAGAGACTATGCTAAAGCTTTTTTAACTTGTTATTGTTTCATTTTCTTTATATTAACATATTGAATTGACTCCCTTTCTAGTTTTGCCTATTTATTTTATGCTGCATCTTTACTAACTTCTTTATTTTTGCTATTTACCTATATAGATTCATCCAGCGGTGACTCTATTTGTGCATTTAATGAAAGAAATTCTTTATTTTGTATGGTGGCCATGAATTTCATCATCTCTTCCATCTTCTTTTCCAACCTAGAGATTTGTTCATCTTTTTTATTCTACTGATCTAATAGACGTTGGGTTAGGTCTAGTGTATTACCTTCCTCAACCTTAAAGTTTGTATGTCTAACCTTAGCTTTACCCTTTTCTTTTTATCCAACACTAGAAGCATGGTTATTAACATGTCTTTCAAGCTTCATCTTAAACTTCCTCTTCCACTTAGATAAGGAAGTGACAACTGGTTGTTTATAGAATGCATAAGGTGGAGAGTTAATAATTTTGATGATGCTTTCATCTCCCTTAGTGGTAAACAATGGATGGAAATGCCTCCACCCAATAATCAATGGAATGGCTTCCATTTAGTATATGAGAAAAGATAGAGGGTTTAGTAGCTACGGGGAAAGCTACAGACCCACCCTCTATTGTAACCTTTACAGTTAGTTTAAGTGTAACAAATTATGGTATGTTCACAGTTATTACTAGATTCTTTATTTATTGATTATGTTACCTTTCTCTGACGGTGACTAACCAAAGAAATGTTCATGTTACCAAAAAAGTAAAAGATTAATTTGTCAGCCATTCTTTCTAACTTAAAGTAGAATTATGTATTAGTTTATGAGCTCATTGACTTCAAACTAAATATTGGAACTAGATAATAAAATGAACAAAATTTATTGAATGACCAGAGCAATTTTAAATTGGAATGTTTCTAGAATTTAAATTTGAATTTGAAATGATTTGAATCTTTATCCAATCGGAGCGGCTTTAGACTAGGGAAGTATTGAAACTGGAATTAAGTTTTTTTTAGATTGAAATAACTTGAATCTAGATTTAAATTTGAAGAGTTAAGATGAAGGATCTGGACCTAATACTAATACAATATATTGAATTAAAGAATTGAACTTAAGCTTTTTAGATAAAGGACAAATTTAGTATATTGGACCTCACAAATTGAACATGGGTTTTATAGGTCAAAAAAAATTTAGTACATTAGACCTCATAAATTAAACATAGGTTTTATAGATAAGGACCACTAAAAATATTAAACCTCAAAATTTGAATATGAGTTTTACATATAAAGGACCAATTAAATATAGTAGACCTCAAAAAATGAACATGGGTTTTATAGATAAGGACCAATATATAATATTGGACCTCAAAAAATGAATATGGGTTTTATAAATAAAGACTAAATAAACCCAAATCATAGATCATATCTTTGTATAACAAAAAAGACTTGTTTACACTAAAGATGAAGAGAAAAATCAATCCCCATCAGAGCCGCTAGAAAAATCCTATGGACAAATAAATTATAACTATTGATTCTCTATATATTTCTTTAATCAAATCTACATAGCTAACATTATAACATCTAATTAAAATACACTAATGTTTCACTATTGATTTGAAAGATAAATGATGTTTACTTTCATAATCAAACACAACATAGGGAATATAAAATTCTTCTTGAAAGATAAAAGTAACATTCACCTATCATTTTGAAAATGAAACTAATGAAAGAAAAAAGCTTTAGTGTGTGTCCAAAGATTTTTTTTTCCCTACTTTAGAGAACTAAAGAAAATTATTTTTTAATGGGTTCTAAATTTCCTATAGAGGCAAGCCTCGATAGTTAATTACATCTCAAGATAAGTTTTGACAAAACTCTTGATTAAAAGGGAGATTAGACTTTTTAGATTTACAAAGATTTGATCAAAAATGTAAGTTTAGATTGAATCATTAAATTGAAAGGTAGAAAGGTTTTTAAGATTTAAATTTTTTAATGTTTAAGTTTATAATTTATTTAGGATTTGGATAACCTTCTCGAGGAGATATTCAGGGTGCATATATAATTTGACTTATGTCTTCTTGAAGTGGACCACTAGCTAACATCCTATGTGTCATTCAATGTCTTATGCATGCAAGATGGAAAGCTCTTTATTTAACTATAATCAAGGTTTTGGTTCAAAATTTAATCAGGATTATTTAATGTGTAAATGTACATAACTAGCATAATGCATGATGTATGATTTATGAAGTAATGTAAAAATAAAACTTTTATTTATTTATTTATAATGGAAAATACAAACAAGTGTTTGCTGTAAAAAAAAGATTGCTAAGCTCCACCACAATATGCTTGGATTTCTACTTCTCTACAATGTAAATTAAAATATAATTTCTTACTTAGCTATTCAAATCTTCTGGCTCCTAGGTCTTCTATAGAGTTTCAAAGGAAGAATAATCATTTTCTTCTGGAATCTACAAGTATATAAAATCAATAATTTTTAAATCTCTTACAACACTATATTCTTACAACTCAAATTACCTACTATAATAATATATAATTTTACATTTATATTTATATTAGAGTCTAGGTACATTCTACTTTGATTTTATCAATAAGGAAAAAGATGCCTCTGAATATGTATGAGTGCAATACAAATGTATGCAACCTAGTAAAAGTTAAGGTGCACCAAGAAGAAATGTAATTATATGTGACATCCATAGTATAGAAAATAAACAAACAAGATAAGAAAACTCTCCAAGCAAGGTACTCAAATCATAACAAACTATTAGCCTAGATTCTAGTAAATCATCTAAAGTGAGTGTAGGGTCTATGTGATTATGATGCCCTAGAAGATTTTATGTTTAAGTTGTTTGGATTTGAATTTATTTTTTTATTATAGTCCAAAGGATATTTTAATTTTAATTTAAGTTTTAATGTTTTATTCATTTATTAAATGGATTTATTTTAAAGGATTAAAATTATTAATTTTAAATTATAAAGAATCCTGATAATTGATAATCCCAAGTGAAGAATGACATTAATAGTCATCGAATCCTCAAGCTCCTAATTGTAATGCATTCATTCCTCATATAAGATAAAATGATTGCATAAAGTTCTTTGAGTTTTATTTAAGTTTTGTTTAACAATTTATTGATCATTATTTAAAATAATATGTTAACCAAAAACTCCAAATTGCAATGAAATGTTCAATCAACACATCCTAGGCCTATCAAATTAATGCATTTGTTCCCTCTCTTAGGAATCAAGCATATGCAATAAAGCCTTGAATTTTAATTAAACATTTAATAATGAGATGGCTTTTTAAATTTAATTGAATTATCTTATTTAATTGGATTGAATTAAACTTGTTTAATTATTTTATTTTAATTAATTTACATGAATTAAATTTTTTTAATTTTTTTTAATTTTATTTATTTTATTAAAATTTGAATTTATTAAATTTAATTACATTTTAATTACTTTTTAAATATTTTATTTTACTTATTTAAATAAAATTACTTAATTTATTTAAAATTTTAATTCAATTTTATTTAATCTTTTCTATTTTTTAATTTTATTAATTTTATTTAGTTTATTTAAATTTTAGTTAATTTTATTTATGTTATTTGATTTATTTAGCTTCCTTCCTTATGGAAGGATATTAGCATATACAATTTATTGATAAAATATGATATATGCAATTGATTGATCAATTGATCTCAAATAATCAAATGATTGATGTCCTAGGTTAGGGACAACTTAAAGGCCAATCACTAAAAAATTTGGGGCCAATTGGATTAAAGATTGATTTTATGTGATTTTATTTAAGTAAAATTTAAGTAAGAGTTAATCTTTATTTAATATTATTTTAATTGAAACTGGATAGTGCATTTATTCTTCCTTGATTGTAAGTTTAATTTAGGTTGTATGGCAATTTTCTTTATATTTTTAGAATTTTTATTAAATTTATTGGGGATTTTTAAAATTCAACCCCAAAATAGAGGTAGTAATTAGTATTTGTGTTTTAAGAACTTATCAAACTCTAATTATTGTCAAATTAATTCTTAGGATTTATGATGTCAGTAAGTGTGCTAGGTTTGAGTTTCATTCCTACTTGAGTTGAAATAGATTCTCTAGATTTTATGTTTTTAGTTAATTAAACAGAACCCTATGTTTGAATCCCTATGTGTCTTTACTATTGATCAAGGCTTATGATTAAGTGTAATCTAGCCCTTACTTAAAAATAAAATATCCACACAAAATTCAAAGCCATATGCTCTATGGATTGATCACCATAAATTTCCAAATGTTTAATTCAAATCTTTACCTATGCATTTGAAAATTTCTGTCAAGATACTAGGGACTTCAAACTTGCCTAAGATAATTATGGGATAAAGAGGATATCCCATAGTATTACTCAGCCAAATTTCAAGTCAATTAGATGAGTATATAAGGTTTAATAAATGAAAAATAGTAGGTATTTAAAGTTAAATTAAATAATATATACTCATCTAAACTACTGTATTTTATTTTTATTTTATACAGCTCATTCCGTAAATCCATAGAACTCTTATGTGTAAGATTTGGCTCATTGGAAGAATTTTTATGTATTTGCAAAGTTTTGATTTTTAAATCCATTTAAATAATTAAGTTTATAGCCAAATCAGATGATGGCACTAATGAGGCAGAGGCTTTCCAAGTTGCAACAGGTGATTGGATACATGAAAAGGTGGCACTCAACTGTTGGAACTCGTTCAATAAGAATTAGGATGTTAAGCCTAATTAAATGTCCCAAGGCTAACCAAGAGGGGGGTGAATTGGTAATTTAAAAATTATACTTATACTATTGGATTTTTAGAAAACTTTTTTAATTATTAATGCAAGTTAAATTTAAAGTTTAAAAAATAAACTTTTCAACCAGAGTAAACAACTTGCAATGAAATTAAATGCGAAAGAAAAATAAGAAAGAACACACCAGATTTATAGTGATTCGGTCAAACCTTGACCTACGTCCACTCCCCGGAGGCACCCTCCGAGTATTGCACTAATACCACAAAGTGACTCTCCTTTT
>NW_021319496.1:77397-146023 GCF_001605985.2 Dendrobium catenatum
GTTCCGAAAACTGCAGAACATTGCCAGAAACTGCCATAGTCGGTTCCCTTCGTCCTGGGAAGAAAATATTTCATCCTGGATGATCAGAACTTAGAAAAAAATATTTTTTTTTTTCAGTTCCTATTCATTCCATTGTTTTTACGAGGAGATAACTGACCTGATCGTCCCGTACAAACTATGTTGGTCCCGTACGATCAGTACAAAATATTTAAGATCTCCTTAAGTGTGTGTGTTTTAATTCACTCAATTTACAATCACTCCCTTTCAAGTTTATTTCAAAGAAAAGTACAAGCTTCAAATCATAGAGTATTTCATGATGAATTGATTTTGAAGTCTTCGTTTGTTTGGAGTTCGATTGTCCTGAAATGTTAGTCCACACAAGAGCAAAAACAAATCTTCCAAAAAATGTTAGGAGATAACAACACATAAAATAATAATATTTGGAATCATCAAAACTATACAAGTTGCAAGAATGTAAAACATGCAAATACCAACTTTCCTAACATCAACCACTTATCCATGCTAGTAGTCATCCTAGTAATTTGATCATATGCTAAATTGAAAGGAATATTGGAATTAAATCCCAAATTCCGTGGCTTAGGAGAGTTGGACAATGCTCATGATACGATGAGATATAGACCATCCAAGTGAATATACAAGGCTTAAATGATCTAGATTTCATCTTCTTCCATAATATATCAAGGAAGAAATATTTTAGTTTTTCTTTAACCTTGATTTACAATGGATATGTATGCCCAAGCTCACTTATAGAGATTATCATATATCTAAACTTTTATTACATAAAGTTTTAGGGTCTCATATAATGGATTAAGAGAGATAACTTAAAACCTAAGGTTTAAGTTAGGGTTGAAGTTTTACCTCTACATATTAGACATTTGAGTTTGATTTTAGTTTTGTTTGGTTCTTTAGCTCCTAGAGAACAAACTTGTTGAAGGATTCAAGGCAAGAGGTGCACTGGATGGAAAGTTTGAAAGCTTAGAATGGAGTGGCTCGATCAGTGATGGAACTTGCCATCAACAAGCTTCAACTAGCTGGTAATGTTGGGAAAGTGTAGCAGGATGTCTGCGGAGCAAGATTGAAATAAGAATATCCCTAGAGAAGTATTGGGCCAGGAATCTTTTCTGTATCAAGCCTTAGGTCATTTTCCCCTATTTCATGCCTTGAAAGCTAATATAAGGCTTGTGATTGCTAAGGGGCTTTGGTTAGATGATTGCTATATGTACCAAGTTGTTAGGGAACAACAGCTAAGCAAGTGAGAATAGATGAACTAAAATTAACTTGGGATCATTTTCCCCATATTGGGACCACTTAGCTGGGTTTGGATTAAACTAGGGTGTGAGCTAGGATTACTGGGTCTTTAGTAATGTTCTAGAGTGGGTTTATCCAAGCTAGCTGAGGCTAAGTGGAATGGGTTATTTAATAAACTTTGACGCTTTGACTATTATTTAGTTATTTATGTAGTTTGGTTGCTTAAACTTAGTCCAATCATTTAGCGTAAATCCTATGAAAATTTTAGAGGCTATTTGAGTCAAGTTTAATGGATTTAATTGAGTGGATTTGAGGTTTGAATGATGGAGACCAATTTTTTAAAAAGTTTGACCAATCCATGTGACTTGACCAAGTCAACTCACAATAAGTTGACTAACCCATGTCTTAAGCACATTTAGGAAGTTGATTGGATTGAATTGAGTAATATGGCAAGATATCATGTGGGGTTTGACCATGCATAAGAATTTGACCCAATCTAGTTTGGTTTGACAAGGTCAACCTTTAAAAAAGGAAAATGGACCAAGCATATCGAAATCGTGAGGAGTATTCATGAATTTGATTTGGTGAAGTTTTATTAAAAGATGGAGTTTATAGTAATTCAATGCAATGGTTTCACCTATTTAGCTAGTTTAGGATAACTCTCCTCAAAAGTTTAAAAGCTTCGATGAGAATGACTTAGAGGTTAGTGGCTTTTATTTAGACATCTAATTATTACGGAAGTTTTTAAAGATTAAAGGATTATCTAACATCTTATCTTGTTCTGACTATCCCATTAGGTACGGAGGGATTCCAGATGTTTAATGAAGTTCACTAAAAGAATTATGATGTACTCTAATGTAGCATTGGAAGTTTATAGCAGATGCTTCCAGGTAAGTTGAAGCCACATGAGAGGAACAATCTGACACATGATTTGGAACTTATTTCTTGGGTATTTACATTACAAATCTAGAGGCACTACTTATATAGAGTCATGTGTGACATATATATTGATTATCAGAGCTTGCAATATATATTCACCCAGAATGATTTAAAATTGAGATATATAAGGTGGTTTTAACTTTTTGAAAGATTATGATATGATTATTTAATATCAGCTAAGTAAGGATAATGTTATAGCAGATGCTTTGAGTATGATATTTTTAGGAATATCAAGCCTTTTGCTTACTTCTAACAAATATTTGATTCCAAACAACAGTTAGAGGTGATTGATTACTCTTGTTGCTTGGGATTTTTATTTTTTGGCTCAGATGATTATTCAACCATCATTATAAGGGATGATTTAAGGAGCTTAGAAGTCAAATGTAGTGTATTTAAAATTGATTAATCAAAGTAAGTATGGTAAGAAACTTAGGCTATGATTATCTAATTCTTGATTTATTCTTTGCAGAACATGCTTTGGGTTCTTAGTTATGTAGAGCACATAAGAGAGATTCTTCATAAAGTGCAATATTCATGTCATACTATTCATTCAGGGAGAAATAGAATATATAATGATTTAAAAGGTATCTTCTAGTATCATGAATCAAAAAGAATAACAAATTTCATTTCAAAATGTGAGGCATGTTAGTTAGTGAAAGTAAAGCATCAATAACTGAGATATTTTCTACAATCATTACTAATTCTAGAATATAAATGGGAGAAATTAAAAATGGACTTTGTTATGGGATTTCCCATATCAAAACAACGAAATAATGTTATCTAGGTGATAATAGATCTTCTAATAAAGTATGCACACATTATTCCGACATGACAGTCTAATTTGATAAATAGATTGGTACAGGTGTATATGCAAGATATTATCTAACAGCATAGAATACCAAAAGTTTTTATTTTTGATATAAATGGAAGGTTTACTTCTAGATTGTGGACAAACATTCAGTAATGTTTTTTTCTTAAAACTGCATTTTTGTTTACCCTTTCATTCAAAGATAGATTGAAAGTTTCAGATAGCTATTCAGGTGTTAATAGACCTTCTGAGGTTATATGTTTTGAACTTTGGTGGTGGTTAGAAAGATTACAAACCTCTGATCAAATTTGCCTATAATAATAAATTTCAATCAAGTATAAGTATGGCCCCATATGAAGTTTAGTATGGTAAGAAGTGTAGGACCTTATCATGGATAACGGTAGATGAGAGGAGTCTCATTGGGCCAACCTTAATAGATGATATAACTCTAAAGATTCATTTGAACAAGGATATGTTAAAAGCAGTGTATCATAGACATAAGTGGTATTATTATGCTAAGCACGGAGTTAAAAAAATTTAGGTTAATGTTAAGTGTAAATTTTATACTATTTTCTTATTGCAAAAATTAGTGAAAAAGTAATGTTTTAGTTGATGTTGTGTAAGAAATATTCAGGAAAAAAATGAGAAAAGTTCACAAATGTTAAACCAACACTACTGCACTCTAATTACCAGCACATCAGTGACTACAATTCCTTAGCATCAAGAAATCATAGTGCTAGAGCCTTAGAAAAAAATAAGAAATATTTTAGTGCTTCAATGGAGCAAAGTTCAACATCCCAGTGTCAGAAATCAGTTTTATAACACTCGAGTCTTTATAATTTGACAGAATGCTAAGTATTATAATGTCGCATTGCCAAATTCCACATTTAAGCACCGTTGTGCGTAACTTTTGCAATGTCAAGATGGAGAAATTTATGAAAGATGGAGCTACATCAAATCAGCCAAGCGATGCACCAGTTTAGCCAATAGACATGCCAAGTCAGTATAACACATAGCAGAGTAAGCCCAGTAGCACCAAGGCGCTAGTTCACCTAATAATATTATAGCGCAATTATGTCAAGTGCCATGGTACTTAAACCCATTTTTGTACTTGGTATAAATAGTTTAATTTTGATGTTTATGATGGTTATGCCATTAACAATATGAAGTTATACTTTTCTATGGTGCCCCCTTAAAGTTATGTCTAGGGGAGGCTTCGAAAGAGTAAGATATCTTTTTCAAAGACCTTAACCTCTCTTGTGGTGAGCAATCATACATTTGGAAGTGAAAAAAGTGTGGAGAGTACAGTGCGTCAAAAATGGATCGAAAATGAATTTTTTGTGATTTTTTGAAGTTTTCTGTATTTTAAAAATATTTAAAATAATATTTTTATTATATATATATGGCGGCGGCCAATCCCGAGCTGACACGTGGCGGGGCGGTCAAAACCACAGGGCGGCGGCGATCAGGACACGCGGCGACCTCCTGTTGGCTTCCGTAACTATGGAGGCGGCAGTCAGCCACGTGGCTGACTTAACCACGTCAGCGGCAATCTCGGACCGTTGATTCTGTGCGGTTCGGAATCAACGGTCCTGATTGAGTCGGACGGACGCGGATCAAGCGGGAATCGATACACAGGAGGATAAGGACGCAAAACAGACAGATCTTGATCGTTGATCACGCGATCAACTGTCCCGGTCGGGCAGACGGTGAACCCGAACCCTAATCCCATTTTTTGCTTCGTTCTCACTCGATTGTCAACCAAATTTTGTGAAATTTTATACCTAGGATCTAGACATGTACAGAAATCATGGGGGCCATAGTGTTTGGCTTAAAATTAGCTTTTTGAAAAGCTATTTAGATCGACGTGTAGTGAACTATACTAAGGGATTTCGCGAGATTTTACCGTTCGATCTTCAAAGTCTTGATACAGTTGAGCTTGTAGACTGTCCTCTTATGTTTCCTCTCTTGATCCTCAGTCAAACGAGCTCCGGATCGAGTAGATCAAAGCCTTGGATGTTTAGACCTTCGGGTCGCCAGAGGATTGCAGGCGTCGACTTGGGATCGTCGGGATCTACTTGGAAAGTGTAGAGGAGGATTCTCTCAAGCTCTCCACGAAAAATCTCGGGCTTAGGGGGAATAGAATGCAAGATCCTCTAATTGGAACCCTAAAATCAATATTTAAAGGCTTAGACCTAATACAAACGACCATGATTCGATCCAAGCACGATTAGGAGGGAAAATAGGTTGAAACCCACAGGATTTTGAATTTGAGCCATTAAGAAGGCATTAATTCCATTGAATGGGGTCTTAATGGGCTCTAAATAGGTTATTTTAACCTATTTAAGACTTGGTTTGACTAAGTCAACGATTGACTTGGTCAAATCAGTCAAGGGAGTCAAAGGAGTCAATGGATTGAGCCTTGAAGACATGGTATTGGTTTGAAATCACTTAAAAAAGCATTTGGGTCGATTTGGGTCAACCAGGGTTGACCTGGTCAACCAGGTTGTCCCAGGACCTGGGTCTGGCCTCAACATACTCGGTTCGACTCACTGAACCCATTGGAGAGGGTCTTGGGGTTTGACTTGGTCAATTTGACCAAGTCAACCTCTTACGGGGGTCTGGAAAAAATCGAGGTCAACAAATGGAGCTGCATAAAATCAGCCAATCGATGCACCAGTTTAAACAATAGACATGCCAAGTCAGTATAGCACGTAGTAGAGTAAGCCCAGTAGCACCAAGGCGCTAGTTCACAGTAGCACCAAGGCGCTAGTTTACCTAATAATATTATAGTGCAATCATGTCAAGTGCCATGGTACTTAAGCCCATTTTTGTACTTGGTATAAATAGTTTAATTTTGATGTTTATGGTGGTTATGCCATAAACAATGTGGAGTTATACTTTTCTATTGTGCCCCCTTAAAGTTATGGCTAAGGGAGGCTAGGGAAGAGTAATATATATTTTTCAAAGACCTTAACCTCTCTTGTGGTGAGCAAATACATTTGGAAGTGAAAAATGTGTGGAGAGTACATTTATACTATTTGAGTGAGATTTTACCTTACTTTCTCTGTTGTATCTTCTCTTGTATGCAAGAAATAAAGGTCTATTTGCTTTTTATCTTTATTGTGTCTGGCTAATATCTATGTTTTGGGATAATGCTGTGAACACATTGAAAGTACTAATGTAGACTCTAGTTTTATGAATGAAATTATGGATGTTTTTAATATCTCCCATTCTTAATTTAATACATAGAATGGTCACGTGTGTAGTTAATATCTAATGTGATATATAGCTCGACGGAGAAACATTGGAACAAATAGGAGTATTGAAATGGAAAGTTAGTATGGCTAGGCATAGGATGTTAAACCTTGTAGGTTCTTTGGAGACATTAGGATTATAGAAAGACCATAAACCTCCCTTTTTACCCCTATAAGCTCAACAATGATCTAATGATGCTTATGCTCTGATCCATATTAAAATTTAAGAGTCTCATTAGAAAAATTTTAATGTTTTACATACATTAGTCCAAAATATTTTTAATATATGATATCTCATTATCTTTTTTTCTTTTTCTTTGTAAGTGGTAGAATTTAAAACCTTTGATTATCAATCAATAGGATAAGTCTTGCATATGTAGTAAATAAACATAGTTTAATAGTAATCTAGCATAATACTTTCTCACGAGGCATATTTTATTTGATCGACATGTATACTTACATATCTAGCGGATAATCTATATAAAAAAACCTAAGTATTAATTGGCCCTAAGGCATATTTTATTTCATATATAGATTCAGTTAGCCACACTCAAAGTTTTTGGTGTTGTTGTCAGGAAAGTAACGTGCATATTACAATTTTAAACTATATTGTTAAACTAGTTGCATATTTAGACATACATATATCATGTATCTTTAGTTTGTAATTTTTGTTAAAATTTATGAAAAAGAAATATTATTTGTTAATTTTTGTTCTGTACTTTTTTTGTATATAGTTTCTACATGTGTAGTACATCTTGTAAGGTGTCCTTGTAGTTTGATTCTGAAATTGAAAAGTCGAAGTAAGAAGTAAACTTGACTCCATCTAAACAAAAAAGGTCTAAGAATTTAGATTTTGTTGACCCAGATCAAGCTCCCTAGAAGCTAAATTGGGATAATCCTTTGTATGTTTTTTTTAATTGAAATCTATTTCAAATGATTTAAATTGGATAAATAAATTTAATCTTTTCAATATTCTTGCATTATTTTTATATCTAATAGAATATCAATGCATGATGATGAATATAATATCAAAATTTTCTAATTCAAGAAAAACATATTCAAGGAATTTTTTTAGATCTTCTAAGATTTAAGGATTTGAAAAAGGGAAGCTACTAACATTTTTTTGCATATTTTGTACGTCTTTTTATTTTTTATGCACTCTGCGGATCTTTAACTTTTGATGTACTTTGCACATCTTTTCAAATAATTTTCGATAAAAGGCTCCCTTTTTAAAACCTTAAAATGATTGCATCAGTTGTAAGATTATCTCCCAAACATATGAGAAAAAAACTCACTTTCTTATATAAGAAAGGACAATCCACAAATCAGACCCAGACATTTGAGAAGAATATTAACTTGACTAGAAAAATTTTTTAATAGATTTATAAGCATGTCAATGCACCAATTTTTATTTTTAAGTTCAAATCAGGATGATTCAAAAGATTTTTATTTTAAGTTCAATTCAAGTTTGATATAGATTTTAATTCACAATGAAATCTACCCATACATAAGTGGTGGAAGGGTGGGAATATATTTTTATTTTTAATATTGATTGATAATAGGCCTCTACCCTCACTAAAGTTGCCCTTGCAATTTTAGTTTTGATTGAATAATGAGATATCAATGCACTAATTTTAATTTTAGAAGTTTTATTTTACTAATGACAATTCATTGGTTAATAGATTTACATATGCTTTACTTATTTATTGAATTCTTACTTTTCCTTTGCAAAAATTGCTATAATACATTCTTGATTTCTGTTAGTTTTTAGATCAATTGTTTAATTTTATTTATAGCATTGCAAATGTAATCTTATTTGTTGTTGACCTATATATTTATAAGTTATAATTTTAATTCAAGTGATTATTTAGTTCGTAAAATCAAATGAATATTAGATTTCTTTATTAGTCGTTATTATTCTTGCAAAGATATTTAGGTAAAAAGATATTTTGAATTATAACATGAAGAATGGAGCTAAAGTTTCCACTTATAAATAAAAGTTCAAAAAAAAAAAAAAAAATCTTATTTCTGTTAACTGACAATTATAAAGAACACTTTTGCCTCACAAACAATTCATTAGAATATTCATAATACGAATTTTTATTTTTTAATTTTTATTATAAGACTAAATACTTAATGCTTATAATATATCCATTTAAAATGTATTATACTATAAATGCATCCAATTAAAGGTTGAAGCTAAGTTTATCGTGCTTTGTAAGAGTTCGAGATTTTATTTTTGACAAATTTTTTATTATTTTTTAAATAATTTTTTGATAAAAAAAATATTTAGAACTAAAAATTTTTTAGCAGAAAAACTGTTTTGAAAAACTCCCTGACGAAGCCTGAAGAACAGCCGGAAGAAAATACCAAGAACTCTCGTCGCATAAAAACACTGCGCTACAGGTCCAAACCCTTTCCTCTCAACAGGCGGTCTCGACCCAACGCGCCAAAAGGAAGCAGGAGATTTCACCGGCGAGGGAGGATCGGCGCATTCATGGAGGACATAGGCGGTGGCGCAGCCGCTTCTGCCCCGGCATCCGTGGCTCCTGATCCCGATGGTCTGGATGGCGTCCGCATGACCTGGAACTCCTGGCCCCGATCCAAGGTCGAGGCAAGCAAATGCGTCATACCCGTCGCTGCCTCCATCTCCCCGATCCGCTCCTATCCCGACCTTGTCGTGCTCCCCTATTCCCCGCTTCGCTGCAAGCCTCCTTGCGCCGCCGTCCTCAACCCTTTTTGCCGTGTCGATTTCCCCTCTAAGATCTGGATCTGTCCTTTCTGCTTCTCTCGAAACCATTTTCCTCAACATTATTCGGCTATCTCGGAAACCAACGTTCCGGGCGAGCTCTACCCACAGTGCTCCACCGTCGAGTATGGCCCTGCTCCATTTGTCTCCGGCGGAGACCAGTCATCCGCGCCCCCACCGCCGCCTCCTATCTTCCTCTTCATCCTTGACACCTGCATCATTGAGGAGGAGCTAGGTTTTGTCAAGTCTGCCATGCGCCGTGCAATCGGACTTCTTCCGGAGAACGCCCTCGTCGGGCTCATTACCTACGGCACGCAGGTGCATCTCCACGAGCTTGGATTCTCGGATCTATCCAAGTTGTACGTCTTCCGGGGAACAAAGGAGATCACGAAGGAGCAGATCCTTGATCAGCTCGGGCTCTCAGTGGCGGGAAGGGCAGGGGCGCCAGGTTTCCCGAAAGGCGGCATGCCGCAGGCGAATGGATTGAACCCTAGCGCATCTGTTAATAGGTTTTTGCTGCCAGCATCGGATTGCGAATATACGCTTAATGCTGTGAGTTTTGACTTGTTTCCTGCTGTTTTTGCTGCTTGATTGGCGTAAAATTATGTTTTGATTGTCATTGGAAATTTGCATTGGTTCTTGTTCTGGTAGTTGTTGGATGAGCTGCCGTCAGATAAGTGGCCTGTGGAGGTTGGGAACAGACCTCGGAGGTGTACTGGTGTTGCCCTGAGTGTTGCGGCTGGATTGCTGGGTGCGTGCTTACCTGGTACCGGGGCAAGAATTATAGCTTTGGTAGGAGGACCATGCACGGAGGGCCCTGGAATGGTATGAACATCAATTCCATAATTTATATCCTCTACTTACCTTTGATATTCAATCAATCCTAAATCAGCAAGGAAGCATCTCTTCTTCTATGTTACATTGAAAATTTTGACACAGCGCCCATGAATTGTTTTAGGTTTTGGTAGGCATGGAATGAGTTTAATTGAATGGCTTGCAATATTGGTTCATGGCTTTGTAAGATTTTGTAGGATCTACACAATGTGGTCCACTGGAATCGAGAAACCATTTTATGTATATGCTTATTTGGGAATTATAGCTTTAGTCTTTTAAATATTGGTTACTCAACTTCCATTTTCTTGAGTTTTTACCTTCCTAAAGCTGTCTTTTTTTTGTTTTTTTTAAGAAGCAAGCAATTACATTAATAAGAAAAAGCAAACAAACAACCTATAAACTAGATTCCTCCTTTAACAAGTTAAAAAAGGAAGAAGAAACCTTATTCAGACTAAAATCTTCCCAAATAAAAGAACTAAAAAGAACAAAGTTAGCACATAAATTCGCTAACTTATTGCTATTTCTACCATGGTTTAAAATTGCATATGAGGATCGCCTTGAGGTCCGCCTTTGCGTAATTCCAGTAAAAAAAGCCTCGATACTTACGCCTCAAGTTTTTTTTTTATGAGGCTTGCGCCTCAACTTGGTTGAGGCCCGCCTCACCTCACTGGCATGAGGCTTACACCTCATGCTATATATATTAAAACTTACATAAATCTTGAAGTAGATGCTCGACATTGGACTCTATAGGAGAGGAGGAAGGGGAGAGAGCAGTTCACCTTAATCATGATTCAAATGAAGAACCCCTTAGTGATGACAGTGCTGATGACTTATGAGTTCTTATGTGATATGTCATTGCTATTTATTTTTGGAAATTGGAATTATATGTTAATGAAAAGAATACTGGGATTTGGGAAAGATAGAATTTTGAGTTGAACTATATTTCATGTTGTCTTATTATTGAGATATTTTAATTTCACTTCATATCTTATATTTTTTTTATGTTTTATATTATTCACTCATTAGTATATAAAAAATTTATCATTTTATGTTTACGCAATCTTTTGATTTTGAGGCTTACGCCTCAAAACGTAGGCTTACGCCTCGCCTCATGAATGAAAAACGCCTCAATACCTGAATACGCAATTTTAAACATTGATTCCTACCTATACAATTGAAAATGAGTTGATTAAAATCTTTGATAAAAGCTAGATCTTCCACCTCCTGGACACCATTATTCAAAGCCCCTTTAAGATAACTAATAATGTTGTAATTGTCGCCTTCAATGATAATTCCTTTGTATTTTAACATCCAATCTTTTATGACATCCTTCAAAGAATGAATAGCTAAAAGCTCCAATTGTGAAGTATCCCAATGAATACATGACTTCCCAAATGCCAACAAAAACATTTCTTTGCAATCACGAAAAACCCCACCAATTCTAGCTTTATATGAAGAACATACCAAAGCATCAGCATTAACTTTTAACCAATCGGGAGGAGGAGGATGCTAAAGATTAGACAATCTAATCGACTGGTTAGCATCCCAGTTGCTCGAGCTGAAGCTACAAGCTTTTAAACCAAAGAGAAGCTAACAACATTGGCAGCAATCACAACCGAGCTCTCTTCCGTTCCTTCATGAATGAATTTATTTCTAGCTTTCTCAGAGAGAAATACAGCATTGCAATAAAGATTAACAAGCAAACTATTATGCAAGGCAGTGAATTACAACCACTTATAGCAATCTTCGAACTTATTGAACAATGGGATTCCAAAACCCCATTTGTTTAAGTTTTGAAGAACTTCTTTCAATTTGCTGCATTTGATTGCAACATGTTCTACATCTTCATCTCATCATAGCATCTAGGACAAGTAACGATATTTACCAATCTCCTGTAAGCTAAAAACTGTCTTTTTTAGTTGGTTATGTTTAAACTTTGTAGACATATCGGAAAGTATTGGTAATCCCAGAGAAGGTGATATTAATGAGTAGAAAATTTCACATCTTCTATGTTGATAATGTATATGAACACGTTAACCTGGCATTAAAGTAGCAACTGAGCTTCATAAGGTGATTCAAACAACCTACTTGGAAGCTTAGTTTTAAGGTTGGTTGGATCAAGTCTTTTAAAGGTACATCTTTAATAAGCTACATTTCGTGAGAAATTGTGTTTCATAGGAGTTGCATATGAAATAATTTTAAATATTACGGGCATGCTATTTAGAGGATTCTTAAATGTGTTTGATGAATATCACTACTGAGAGTTATGACTAAAAGCCTCTTCATGTTATTTTAAACTTGATGGTGGTCAATGGTTACATGGAAGTCAATGGTTTCTATAAAGTTATGGTAGTTACTAAATCGTCTATTTTACTTTAGCTTTTTTAAGTCAGATGAACTATTACTGCACTTTTGGGATTTTTAATCACTATTCAAAAAAATGGTAACCAGCTTATTTTTATGGTACCTGATTGGTTAGAGGGCACAAAACACTGATTTTTTATGCACTAAAAGTGTTATATATAAAGTGGATTATGAGATTAGAATTTGGTGCGTTTGGTACATAAATGTTGAGATGGAGTTCAGGGATGTGTTGCATATAAATTTGTACTGAAATATAGTAAGACTGATTGTATTTAATAACTCATCATTTCATTTTGCAATAATCAATATAAATGGGTAGCATTTTTGCACAAAATCAAATCTTTTTTGATTGATACAACTAGTTGTATTCTTGTTGCATTGTGAGAGATCTTTTAATATTGAGTCCTATATTTATTTGTAGGATCATATTTATTTTTTTATTTTATTATCATTTTTAAATTTAAAATAGTTAATTATTATTTTGGACATGTTTGTCATTATTTAAACCTCAATAAGTCTTTAATATCATAGTAAATTATAGATACTATGTGTAATTGATGATGATCTGTCATGAAATTAAGATATGACCTTTCTTTAGATTATCCTTGAGGATAATGTTTCTCTTTTTCTTTTAGCCATGATGTTTTTTCCATCTATATCTTTTCCATTGCATCCCTCTTGAAGTGTTCATTTATCTTGCTTGTTATTCTACATTCCCAATTATTCCTTTGCATTGGATTCTTTGCTGCGTTTAATCAGTTTGTTAAAAGTTGAAGTTCTTGAAATTAAGGCTATATTTAGAAAGTAATTTTGCATATTGATTTTGATGTTTTAAGAAATCGTGGAACACCAACTTGTCTTCAAGTCAATTTTTTTAATCTCTCACTCATGTCCTCCACAAAAATTCTCAAAAACTCACCCACATTTTGTCCTCATCACACCAATGTGGGTGGTGCAATCTGCACCTTTAGGACCTCTTTTTTAAAATTGTTATTATACTATTTGTAATATATATATATATAGCATTCAAAGCTTTCTTCCTCACCTTCCATAGTTACCACCTTATTTCATCGTCTCTTTGGCCGCCTGCCTTCATTTCCTTTAGAAAATTTTAAAATGTTTAATATGAAAAAAAAATTAAATTTCAATTTCAATTTAAAATTCTAATTGAATTTGAAGATTTGTTCCAAGCTATCCTAGCCTCCCCATTTCTTAGGCAATCATTCTATTCCTGTTCTCCACAATTCCCTCAACCTCTTAGTATCCTTTACAATTTCTACACCAAAAAATACAAACTTATCATTCAATTGTATTTTGAATACAAATATGAAATTCACTTTTGAATTTCAAAAGCTCAAATTAAAAATTTGGATTCAAACTTTCATTGTAATCTTTCAATTTTCCCTCCATGATTCATTTTCCAAATAACTTGACCAATCAAACCTAGTTTGCTTCTCCAAAACTAATATACTTCACCCTTTTCTAAAACCTAGGCTTGACCACTCAAACCTAATCATCCTAGTTGAATTTTTCCCGACTAAATTGTCTTAACCCAACCCATTCTAGTTAGATTTTACCCAACCAAAATTACTTTACTTTGCCCAACCATAAGCTCAAATTAAAGAAAGGCAAAGTCAACTTCAATTAACCAATATTTTTGTAAAATCCGATCAATGTACATGAAGAATTCTAAGTTGTAAAGATATATTTTTAAGGCTGTTATAATGTTCTTGAGGTTGTATGACGAGGGTCTTATATTAATATTGCTAATGATAGTATTGTTATTCCCTTTTACTGTAGAATGGATTTTCTATTCATGATGCTACCTCATGAGAGTTTCGTATTCATCATTATTCTTTGTGATTGATTTTATTAGTTGAATATTGTAGTTGAGGAATTCTTGTTTTTCCATCAAAAACATTTCAACTGTGCACCAACAACATAGGGGAATTTGCATCATGCAATATGCCTTGTTTCCATGATTGAATTTTTTCTATATTAGCATAGTAATGGTTAATTATTTTATGTTATTTGTTAAGTGTAAAATAGTCATTTATCATTTTGGATATGACTGACATTATTTAGATTTTAGCAATATTAGATTGTCAAAAAAAAAAAAAGAAAAAAAGCTGTTATTATATAGATTGGGCTTAGGTTATCAATGAAGACTCTTGATGGAATAGATATATGACTTTTCATCTCAAGAGATGATTTCTCAATCTTTCTCGTAGTCATTATCTTATTTATTTCTCTCTTTTTATCTGTGTCCCCCTTCATGAGATATTCATTACTTATTAAAAAATCTCTTTCATAACTTTTTCGCCTTTGTTCTTCCAAACTTTTGATTCTTTATCATGCCCAATATAGCTGATATGTTTAAATTATTTATGATTCATATGAAGTTGTACATAATGATTACCTATATTTTCATTATATTGGATTTCAACATGAAAGTCTTTGGGTACTTCAATGTTAGTGCATTTACCTACATATAGCACTATATTGACTGCCTTTCGTTCCTTGATGGTGGCAAATATGCTCATTAGCTGCAGATATTTAAATCATTGTGTCATGCCAAGTCTTTCCTTCCATTAGATGTTTTTAGCGATATGCCTATGACACTCTATCACTTAAATCATGATATGGTGTATCAATTAAGCATGTTTTCTTATTCCATTGATCTTGCAATAAATAATTATAATAAATATGAATGACAAGCATTGACACAGTAGCATCTAAGCTAATGGGGAGAGGTTTCCAAATGAAAGAAAATTGCAATATTGAAATCAATTCTTCAAGCATAAATGTAATCTTTATCCTCCCCAAGCCATGTGGCATACAAGATATATATCTTGTTGATTTCTTTCCTCGCAAAATAGAAATTAATGGAAAAATTAAAATAGAAAAAAAGATTTGCTAAAATAGAAAAAGGTAGACAACATGGTATTATTATGTAAAATAGAAATAACATATTTGAATTGGTGGAGGTGTGCTGTCCTACATTAGGTTTCTCCTACTTTAGAATCACTCGTCTCGTGTGGACTAAGCTGTGTACTGGAGTCATATGGTTGGTTGTAGGCATATATATTGGATACTTTGAAGGTTGGAGTGATATATACGCTCAATGCAATAGTGGCAATGCACTCATTATTGTTGATCTTCTTAGGAGTTTCTATAGGCTCAATCTGGAGCAGTGCTGGTAGGGTAGTGTTCTTTGTGGAGGCAGACCATTACAAGGTCATATGAACCAAACAACTTGCAACACCTGTGCGCAACAACAAATTCTTTATAATGGTTTTTGAATTTGCAAGCTTTGTCTGAACCTCTTGCAGTAGTGTAATGAATGAGCCATGCTTTAAATGAGCTTATATTTATGGTTGGGTAGCATTATGACATCGATAGTCTAATTCGGTGACTTGGTATAGATAATGCTAAATGGGCTTTGCCCAATGGAACAATTGGGCATTGAATTGTAGGTGAACTTGGCCTACCAAGAACTTCATGACACTATTTTGGATTATCACATATTCCTTAGTGTGCTATTAATGACTTTGGTTTTGGCCCAATTGTTTTGGGATTGTAAACTGCTTAAATGAAAGTTCGGTTGTAATCACTTCCAAAGCTCTCACCTAAACCAATTGATAAATTTGACAATCTGGTTGGATGTGTGATTGTAAGGGAGACCATGTAATTGTATGATCCCATGGAACAAAAGGCGGACAACATGGAGAGCGTCAAAGGTCGTTTTACAAATGATGAAGTGCATTATTTTGAAAAATCTGTTGATGATGACTATGATAAAATCCACAGCTCATTTGGGTCGTAGCAAACCCAATACAAAGTCAAGACTCGTATTCTCCCAAATAGAATCTAGAACGGGTAGATGTTAGTATAATATGATATTTTTGGATGTCCCTTCGTAAGTTTGACGTGTCATATATTTTTCAATGAATGTAGAGACATCCTTCCAAAATTTAGTCCAAAAGAATCTTCTTTGAACTTGAGATAAAATTTTATCACAACCAACATGGGCAGCAATCCCGCTTGTGTGTATCTCTTTAATATGTTGCATTCATGCGGACTTGTCAGGGATGCACAACTGATTACCTTAAAAAAATAATGTATTACGAATTGGATAGTTTTCTGTTGGGTGTGATGTTTTGCACTGCAACCATGGAGTGTAGAAATCATTGTCATTGCTATACATGTCCTTGAAGATTCAAAGCTAGTGAATTTTGTTTCTAGCGTTGCTAGAAGTTTGGACCATGTGAATTATTTTGAGTTCAATTTCATATGTTGACATTGTGTTTAATTATATAACTGAACTTTTGTAGGAATAATACATGACGAGTCTGCATTCAACTCAATTATTTTTGTGAATTGAGAAATTGCAAGGCTTGGTGGTTGTTGCAGAATAGAAAGTCTTGGTGCAAAAGATAATATTCCCATTACTTGAGAGGAGGGATGACTGCATGTAGTTCTTGCTCATAAACTGTCCATTTTGATCTTTGAGTGCTTAAGTTCTCACAAAAAATTCAATAGGCTGGCCTTCTTTTGGGAGGATGACAACAATGCTGCCAATGGTAGCATCCTAGTCAACATGAAATGGGTTGTCGGAATTGGGAATGCCAAGAAGTGGTGTCGTGCTCAATGCATTCTTGATGGTTTAAAAATTGTTTTGTTTCTGACTGGACTAGGAGAATTGTTTTGATTTCAGACGGTTAGTAATAGGTGTTATAATCACGTTGAAGCCTCATATGAATCAGTGATAAAGTTTGTTGAGCCATGGAAGCTACGAATGTCAATGGCGGAGTGTTTGCCAATGCTTAATGGCTGCAATTTTTTTTGATAAAAAAATCAATAGGCCAATGCAATGGCTACAATTTTCTTTTGATCAAAATATAATGTTCCCATTGCTTGAGAGGAGTTATAATTGCATGCAATTCTTGCTCATAAATTTTCCATTTTGATATTGGATTGCCTAGTTTCTCACTAAAAGATTCAATTGGATGGCCTTTTTCTGAGAGGATGACCACAATGCTGACAACGAAAGAATCTCGCTCGACATGAAATGGGTTGCCACAATTGGGAATCGTTGGACTTGGTGTCATATTCAATGCATCTTTGATGGGTTCAGAATTGTTTTGCTTCTCATTGGACCATGTGAATTATTTTGAGTTCAAACAATTAGTGATAGGTGCCATGATCATGTTAAAGCCTCATATGAATCAACAATAAAGTATGTTGGGCCATGGAAGCTGCATAATGGCTACAATTTTCTTTTGATCATTTTGGATTCCCATAGCACTAACTATGAAGCTGTGGAAGTGGATGCTCAAGCTAACAAACTTGCATTTGAAAAAGTTGAGATACAATTTGTGTGTGGACAATAAAAACTATATTCTTGAGATGTTGTAAATGATCATCAAAAGAATCTTTATAGACTAAGATATCATCGAAGTATGCTAACAAAAAAATAACCCTTTTAAAGCATAGATGTGATGGTTGTGTTGCATTAATCAAATAGCATGTCCTTCCACTAGTAGAGGCCTTTACAATATTGGAAAGCTAGTTTTCACTCATCATTTGCCGGATGCAAATTTGGTGAGACTTGCTACACAAATACAATTTGAAAAATGTGATAGCACCAGCTAGCTTGCCCAACATGTCCTCTAAACATGACATTTAATTGTTTTCTTATTTATTGCTCTATTGTCGACACACTTTACACCAACTTCTGTCTTTGTTTTGTTACTACGAAAGCCAATGAAATGCATAGGCTCAAACCCTTATAAATGAGTTGTTTGTCCAACAACTCATATGTTATTTTTGACAAAATGTGATATTCTCTCAAATCTTATTTGTAGTGTGAGAGGTTAGGAAATAAGGCATCCAATGTCAGGTCAATTTGGTGGTGCTGAACTGATCAAAGAAAGCTGAGACAATAGTTCCATTGGACTGAAGTTTTCAAGCTTCCTAAGGTAGAGATGAACACCTTAGGTAGAGGAGCAGTATAGATGGGTTGTGCTCTAATATTACTAAGGCAAAAAGGGAAGATGATTCTTTTTTGTGTATTAAGAAAAGTAGTTCCAAAGACTACAAACAAAGATGAATTCTCCTTTACATTGCTAGCAGTAGTTTAGGTTGGTGGTGGAAAGAGTTTGAATTTCCCATCCATTCATTCAAAGGAATAGGCATTTGGGTGGCATTCATATATGCACTCTTGTCAAATCATCACAATCGGCTGAGTATACGTCACACATTCATGTCTAGTAGGTTGCATAGGACTTCACACAGCTTATTTTTTGATGGAGAAAGCTATGTGACACATATGAGAGATGAGTATGTCGATTGCTTTTTACATCCAACTAATTTTGTATGAAGGTGGATGTGTGTGGCTTTAAGTTGCATTTCTTGAATAACACACTATGAAATTATATTCTTAGTGCATTCTATATTGAATTAAAGTTTGCAAACCTTATCATTGATGGTACATTTTGTTCAAAGGATAACATGCCTTTGTGAAGCGATTGGTTGGCATTGAGTGATGAAGAGCTTCTCTAGAATACAAATTGGATATATTGTTGAGTTGAAATTGATGGTTGGTTTCTAGGAATTGAGCAGAAGTTTTGGAATTGCAATTGTGTTTGATCGTTGTGCAGTTTTCAAAATGACATTTCCCGAGAGGCTTGAGATAATTATAACCCTTTCTTGTAAGAAATATTCATATTTGGATTGAGATTACTTTGAGTTTATCTTTAATTTGTCTTGAATTGCTTCCTTGAGACTGTCAAGGTACCGTGCATCCAATTGATTGTATTTGCTTAAAGTATTTCATCCTCTAAGCCATCAAATTTCTTTCCTCTATGCACTTCCTTTCAATTGTTGTGCCTTGGGAGCAATATTGATATTGCATATAGACCATTTTCTTGAAGTCATTCGGCAAAAAATATCTTCACAAAAATTGTTTCATTCTAAATAGCTATGGAATCATCTCTTACCTTCTCGACGATGTGATTACAACAGTTACATACAACATGCGCATGTCGCCCCTCATTTCAATTTGCACGCCACGTATTTGCTACTCTAATAGGATTTCCGTATATTAACTAAAAAAATGTATTTTATTTGAGTGTTCCCAATTGAGTTATTTTTTGATATGTAGATGCCCATTGAAGAATGAGATTTTAAGCTTCACATACAACAACAACATCAAGCCTTTATCTCACTATGTGGGGTCAGCTGCATGAATCATTTTTCTCCATTGTGTCATATTAAGAGTCAAATTCTCATTTAAATCTAATAAAAAAAATTCATTTCTAATATTTTCTAACCAAATTTTTTAGGTCATAAGCCAAATTTAATACCTCTATTTTCCTAATCGGGTCATTGGAAGGCTGCCGTTTTATGTGACCAAACCATCTAAGGCGACTCTTTCTAATCTTATCTTCCATAGGAGCTACTCCAACCTTTTCACGTATATGCTAATTTCACATCCTATCTCTAAGAATAGCCACTCATCTACTTGAGTATCCTCATCTCTGGCAACACCTAACTTAATATTATGCTTCTCTTTTAATGGCCAACATTCTGCACCATAAAGCATTATAAGTCTCACCACCATCTTACAGATTCAAGCTTTACATGAAATATATTATTGTTCCATTCGCAATGACCATTCCAGCTGTGTGGTGGGGATTCTATGTTTATTTTTTCTTCATAATCCGAATAGGTGATGGGCATCTATATTGCCATTAGGGAGCTCCAATTGTTTTTAGGGGTGTCATCGAAGTGGTCATCATGTATTTTGATTCACCATTGGTGTCTCACGGTTTACATGTAGTTGTTTGTCCTATTGGTTTAGTTGTCGAATTGGGGTGAATACCCTCCCACACCCAATTGCCTTGCCCTGCCCCGCGCACATGAGATTCTATAAATGTCATCTCATTTCAACCAAAAAAATGAACTCGGTGGTGAGTTCATTCATCCTTTGCGTGAGTTTCAATTGAGTGGCTCACTTCAGGCTTCAATCATTGTCAATAGCTTGCCTCCATCTACCATAACTCCCAACTGTAGGGCTCTAATACCATAGTAGCACAGAGACTAACAGGGAGAGGCGAAAGAAACGAAAAATGCAATACTAAAATCAATTCAAGCCAAGGTGTATTATGTATCCTCTGTCGAGCATAAGGCATACAAGATGTCTTGTGGATTCCTTTCCTGCCTGCAAAATAGAATTGCAGTGCAAAACAAAAAAGATTTTATAAATTAGAAAAAAGGTAGGTGGCAAAGTAATATTATGTTAAATAGAAATAGCATTATGGAACGAGGTAATGTAGTGTGGTGCCCGGCATCACACACCTTTAAAAGAATGCCTGATGTGTTGGTTTTTAAAATATGTTGCTCTTAAATGTGCTATCTTAGTTATAATTTTTTTTACTTCCTATAGTATACAGTTCAGTTGTACTTTTTCTTACTAATGTTTAAAGATTAAGTTTATATATATATATATGGGATATCTTTTCAGTTTTCCTTTCTTTCATTTAGGGAAATTGAAACAGAATTATTTGGCTTATATGATTATTTGATGATATTTGACTTGTAGATTGTTTCTAAAGATCTATCTGAGCCTGTCCGATCACACAAAGATCTTGATAAAGATGCAGCTCCACATTACCATAAAGCTGTTAAATTTTATGACAGTCTCGCCAAACAGCTTGTTAATCAGGGTCATGTTTTAGATCTATTTGCTTCAGCGCTTGATCAGGTGCATGCAATTTTCTTTCTTTTCTAGTGAAAAGGTTTTTTGGTGAAGGTGTTTTAAAATCTTGTTATTTAATTTACTTTGGAATTTCTTGGTTATGGAAACTTGTACCATCCACCAATTTCCTAGATATTGGGGTGAGGGTGACAACACATCTTCACAATAATACTGTCTGCTCTGCTGCTCATTGTCCCCCTGCTCATAGTGAATAATTATTATTTTTTATTCTTTTATATATAAAAAAATATTGAATAAGTAGAATGCAGACAAAAATGAAAATATAGGGGAAGGTCTGTTCATTCCCTTGTAGTTATAACAAGAAAATTTTTAATGGCATTTATAAAGTATCTTGTATACTTTTCCTATTTATTAATAATTCTTAGATCAAGAACTAGTTTAGCGTAGGTTCCCTTTAAGTGTCGCTTAGCCAAACATCACGGCATTGCCCAATGAAGATGCTGAAAAGACAGCTTCCTGGGCAAGGTACCTCAGAAAGCTGCAATGCAGAGGCCAAATTCCTCCTTTGGCCGATGAAGCCTTAATTTCTTGACTGGTATTAATTTCCAGTGGTCTAATGCATACTGTTTTTTTTTTCCTTTAACTACATTTATTTCAGGTCGGGGTTGCAGAGATGAAAGTTGCTGTTGAAAGGACAGGTGGTCTTGTTGTCCTTGCCGAAAGTTTTGGGCACCCAGTTTTTAAAGACTCTTTCAAAAGAACTTTTGAAAGTGGCGAACAGTCTCTTGGCCTCTCATTCAAGTGAGTTTTTCTGCATCTTGTTAGTTTTACCTAGAATGGCAGCCTACTGCTCCAAACAAGCATTTGATATTCTGAATATGATTGCTGTAATAGGCGATTGCCATGGGCTGTTAAACACAGAAAACTGTCTAAATTCATTTGAACGAAGTTTTGTTATCCATTTTGTTAGACCGGTCCAGCCGGTTCACACGGGACCGGTCCAGCGAATGGAAGCAAAGGGTTATGTCTCCTGCATACCACATACCCCATAACGCATACCGCATACTGCGCAAACCTACAGGAGCAAAAAACAACTGTTTAGGAAGGATTTTGAAGGGCGTTTAGAAGGGAAATTGAATATAGGGACTGTTTAGAGATTTCCTTTTGAATTGTATACATTAAATAGTTTGTCTTCCTAGGGTTAGGGCATCTTGAATTTGGCTGAAATTTGAGATCTCATAGGATTTCTTTGGGATCTAGCGGCATCTAGATATTTGGGAGAGATCGATCCTCCTCTCGAATAGAGCAATTGTATCTTATTATTTTCTTTGGTAGTTTATTTTCTTGCAATAAATTAATATTTTTTTCTGGTTTTCATTGGAGTTTGGAAGTTTTCTCGTTGTTTTTTTCTGAAATTGATAGGATTTATTTAAAATCTTCAAGTGTTTTCTATCAAATTGGTATCATAGCAATTTTGGGATCATCATGGGCTGGTTTTCTGAAATTTCAGCGGCGATTTTTTTGTGATCGGAAGATGGTTTTTTGCTCAATTATGAATCAAGATCCATAATTTTTTTTATGGTGGCCAAGATGGTAGATGCTTTGGAGGAACGCTTTGAAGGGGAGATGAGTCAAAGAAAAGCTACGTGGAAGATCAAATCTCCTCCGTAGAAGACAAGGTTTCGTCTGTGGAAGACAGTTTCTGATCTTCATGCGATGGTGAAGAAGTTATTGGAAAATCAATTTCAAATGGCGGCATCGAAGGCCAAGAGACCCATGGGAAGAACTATGAATTCTTATTTTCATAGGAGGGATGATGAGGTGGAAATCATGGAGGAAAGAGGTAGAAGGTATGGAGGGAGGCATGGGTATGATGGGCATGAATCAAGGAGTGCTAGTTGGGGAAGAAAAGGAGAATATGGAAGAAAGTGTGCTGATTTTGAAGAAAAAAGGGGATAAAGTGAAGATGAGTTTGTGTATGAACGGAGGCGAGAAAATCAAGAGACTTGGGGAGGGCTAAACACTTTGGAAAAGGGAAACTATGGAGGAATAAGGGGAAACATGGGAGATCAGAAGGTGAGGAAACTAAAGATGCCCATTTTTGAAGTGGAGGATGCAAATGGATGGATATACAATGTGGAGAGGTATTTTGTCGTCAATGGGTTGACGAAGGAGGAAAAGTTGACAACAACAAGTTTATGTCTGGAGGGGAAGGCATTGTCATGGTAACACTGGAAGGAACAGAGGAGACCCATACGGAGCTGAAGAGAGTTCAAGGATTTTTTATTAGAACATTTCTAAACCGACATGAGAGGAGATTTCTATGAGCAGTTTTTTGCATTGGTGCAGGACGAATCAGTGGCAAACTACCGTGAGCGGTTTGAGCATCTGGCCAGTAGGGTGGAGCAATTCTCGGAGACTGCATTGGAGGGGAAGTTCATGAAGGGGTTCAAATCAGAGATCAGAGATATGGTGAAGATCATGAGTCCTCGTGACTTGGGAGAGGCCATGAAGTTGGCACAACTAGTGGATAATCAGTGGAATCAAGAGAGGGAAGCCAAGAGCAGCAATTTAGGAGGCTCTTACAAGATGACGACCACCCTTCTAGCACCTAAGGGGCCTGCATCAGACAACATTAATGAGACTTCCCGGGAGAATCCAGCAGGAGGAAGTGGGGGGGGAACTTCAAAAGACTGACAGAGAGGAAGATACAGGAGAAGAGAGTAAATGGACTATGCTTCAAATGTGATGAGAAGTATATTCTAGGGCACAAGTTTAGGGATCAAACTCTTCAGGCTCTCACTGTTTGTAATGATGAGAAAGCTGAGGGAGATGAAATTATGGGGGGGGGGGGGGGGAGAGAAGAGAGAAAGGGAGGGGGGGAGGAGAAGGGGGGGGGGGGGGGAGAGAGAGAGAGAGAGAGAGAGAGAGAGAGAGAGAGAGAGAGAGAGAGAGAGACGGAGGACAACCTACATTTGGACGTGATGGAGGTCTCCCTGAATTTAATGGTGGGATTTACTCTAAATCGTACCATAAAGGTGAAGGGGAAATAGCAGACAGGGAGGTGGAGGTGTTGATTGATAGTGGGACTACACATAATTTCATCTCCAACCTGGTCGTGGATCAATTGGGGGTGATATTGGTGGATACAGGGTGCTATGGGATGATGATGAGTACGAAAAATGTGGAGATGGGTAGAGGAGCATGTAGGGGAGTAGTGTTGACTATTCAGGGGATCCTAGTGAGGGAGGACTTTCTCCCATTGGAATTGGGACGCACTGATGTCATCCTGAGGATGAAGTGGCTACAAACCTTGGGGAATACCAAGGTCAATTAGGGAGCACTGAGGATGGAGCTGGTGGTAGGGGGAAGGAGGATGGTGATTTAGGGCAACGTCGGGCTGTCCAAGGCTGGGGTATCTCTCAAATCTATGATCAGGACCATATAAGAGATGGGAGGAGGATTTTTGGTGGAGTTGCAATGCTTGGAAGGAGTCAAACTGGAGGATGAGGGAGATATTCCTACTTTAGTTCAGCCGCTCATACAAAAGTTCAGTGAGTTTTTTCAACCTCCCCAGGGCCTATATCCACTGAGAGTGTTGGAGCATGCCATTACCTTGAAGGAGGGGGTGTCACCGATCAGTGTTCGATTGTCCGCTATCCAAAAATCCAGAAAGATGAGAGCGAAAAATTGATTGGGCGGATGCTAGAGGCAGGGATCATTCAACCCAATATCAATTCATTTTTCAATCCAGTGTTATTGATCAAGTGCTTTAACAGCAGTTTCCTCTGTTCCACCTTGAGGACAGGGTGGCACTTTGGGAGGGGAGTATTGTTAGACCGGTCCACACGGGATTGGTCCAACGAACGGAAGCGAAGGGTTCCGCCTCCTGTATACCGCACAAACCAACAGGAGCAAAAAACGACTGTTTAGGAAGGATTTTGAAGGGAGTTTAGGAGGGAAATTAAATGTAGGGACTGTTAGATTTCCTCTTGAATTGTATGCATTAAATAATTTTTTTTCCTGGGTTAGGGCATCTTGAATTTGGTTGAAATTTGAAATCTCATAGGATTTCCTTGGGCTCTGGCGGCGTCTAGAGATTTGGGAGAGATCGATCCTCCTCTCGAATAGAGGATCAATTGTATCTTGTTATTTTCTTCCGTAGTTTGTTTTATTGCAATAAAATTACTATTTTTTCTAGTTTTAATTGGAGTTTGAAAGAGTTTTCTCGTTGTTTTTCTAAAATTGATAGTATTTACTTGAAATCTTCAAGTGTTTACTATCACATTCATCCTTAGCTATTAACTGCTGGTTTGCTTACTATTTCCGAACCAAGTTTATACAGAGTAACAATTGCTTCCTGCAGAGTCTTATAATTTCATTATTCACTTATTTATTTTATTCCATCTAAAGTTATTTTCTTTGGGTTGTCATGGGGGGTTCCGAACCATCTTGAAAAAATAAAGAAAATGCATAAAATTGAGGAATTTCTGACCAGCTATAATAGATAGAGGAAATTTGGCACAAAAAGTCATTAGCTTAGTAGTTCATTTTTTATGACACTTACGGTAAATGTAGTGCCTGATCTTGATGTTCCTTGAAGTTAAAGATGCAACATCACATAACTTGTACTGAACCTTGAAAAGTTGCACTCGGATGTCATGCACGCTTTGATGGTTTAGCATGGTATATTTACCTTAGTGATATTTCTATGCTGTTCTCGGGTGATGTTTGAAATTTTAGTTTAGTTTAATGTAGTGGCATGGTATTTTATAGCCTCTTGTGGCACTTACTACTGCATATTGGCTACGTGAACATTTAGAGTCTTTTAGCTATGCAATGCTACATTTGTAGCACTTATGTTCATTCTTTTGCCATGTGTGAATTGTTTAGTTGCTCGCCTTGATATTCCTTTAGTACATAGATGGGATGTAACGTCCAGTTATGCTTACCTTGATTTGACAATCTTGTTTGATTACTATTCTGGTGCCTTTTCTCTAAGAGTTTGACATCCTGTGAAAGTCCTTGTAAGCTGCACCATCGCCTAACCTTATATTATGTAGAGGATGCTACATTTGGTCAAAAAACAAAACACAGCAACATGATCAAGAATCAAGCTGGTTAAAATCAGATATTACTCTTTAATATGTAGAGGATGAGGGCCATGGAAGAAGATGCCATTTAAATGCATGGTGCTTCCTATCTGATTAATCTGTTAGTTGCAAGTTAAGAGATCCGCAAATTAATTATTTATTTTTTTAACTTATGTTCTTAATATGACCACTATGTGCAAGAAAAAGCCACTTGTATTATCTGTTGTCTCGTCTCCAATAGGTTCGGTGGAAATCTAGTAGTTTGGAAATCTGTTCAGGAGATGATGTGAATCTTGTTTATGGATCTGGCATGCTGGAGTTTTCAAACAGTGTTCATTGTTTGCTTTTGTGCCCATCAGGTGACTGATCTTTCTTCCTGAGAAATGCGAGTTCACAATCCATTCCCTTCAGTTTTGGTCGGTCATTTGAAAGGTGACTGCAGAGGAAAAGAGAAGTATTTTAGTAGGACTAACTTGACTTTTGATTATCTGCTCAGAGCTTCACTTTAAAACCCATGAAGTACAACATCAATCTTTTATAGCTTTAGCTCTTTAGTCTTGCCCATAAGTTCTATCATTCAAAAAAATGTTGTTGAAGACTTTTTTATGCTTCGTTTCTCCATATCGAATACTAGACTGAAATGGTGTAAATTGTAGTGTGAGGATCTTTAGGCTATGTAACATATACTGCATTTAAAAGCATAATTCAATACATCTGATTTATACTTGATAATTAGGATTGTGTGTTCATGAATGGCTTTAATTTCTGTCTTTGATTGTTTGTGCTTTTCAATGTCAGTGGTACACTTGAGATCAACTGCTCTAAAGACATTAAACTTCAGGGGATAATCGGACCTTGTACATCTTTAGAAAAGGTGGTATATTTTACTCATCTGCTGTGTTAGAAAATGCAAAAATTTATTTACATCCTCTTATAGATATGAAATTTCCCAAATCTTTATTATGCTTATTGCTGTATCCTTTGCAGAAAGGAGCACTTAGTTCCGATGCAGTTATAGGTCAAGGAAATACAACGGCATGGAAAATATGTGGTCTTGATAGGAGTACTTGTTTGACTGT
Organism: Dendrobium catenatum; assembly: GCF_001605985.2. Taxonomy (NCBI): domain Eukaryota; kingdom Viridiplantae; phylum Streptophyta; class Magnoliopsida; order Asparagales; family Orchidaceae; genus Dendrobium; species Dendrobium catenatum. The sequence goes on from NW_021319496.1 coordinate 104,512, forward strand.
CTTCTTTGACATATCACCAAGTGAAAGATCAAACCAATCAGGAATCCCAAATCCACAATTGTATATTCAGTTCTTGACAAAGTATGGTATTCATTCATTATGCATCATTTCATCTCTTACCTTTCATGCTAGACTGTTATTTAAATTTTTTCTTCTTTTCATCCGTAGCTATCAAAACCCTGAAGGTCAAATGAGGTTGCGGGTTACAACCATTACTAGAAAATGGGTCGAAGGGTCCGCAAACACAGCGGTTAGTTCTCAAACTCTTGAGCATCTCCTTTCAGTTCCGTGCTAGCTTTTCTTTTTAATTTTTTTGTCCTTGTTTTATTTAGATATATTTTCTATAATTTATAGTTTGAAGTGATATTTTGTAATAATGGATTTTACTTGTATGATTGGAAAACCGTCTGATAATCTATATTATGGTCAAAATATTTGGTTTTTAAATTTCAATAAACTCTGATTTCAAGCTGTTAACTGTATCAGCATAGTCAGGCAAATGTTATGATGGAAAGATGCTTCATACTTTTGGCTCTTTTTGTCACTCATAGGAAATTTTATAATGTTATATTCTAATGAAAAGTTTAATTCAATTTATCTTCTGCACATAAAATTTGCTATTAAGGCCAATGTTATCCAAATTTTATCTCACTATAATTTGTTTTGCATTCCTGGTCACGATGGATTAATTCTCATTGTAATAAATTCTCAATAAATACATATGCATTCCATCCATTTCTTTTGTTTTTTATGTTTTCATTTCATTATTTTGAATTCAACTCAAAATTATACATTGAAAAAATGTATAGGAAAAAGAGGCTATGAATGAGCTTTTGCTATGTCCATGTTTATGGTCATCATACTTTCTTTCTTATACCTGCTTGATTACATGTAGTTGGAAGCCTGCTATAATTGTTTGGAATAATTTTTGCTCCGCTTAATCTAATCTTTAAATGACAGCTTTCTTTAAGAATTACGATCATCTTAATTTTTTTTTGTTATTATTGTTTGATGTTTGGAACACCAAAGGTTCATTCAGTCCTTGAAAAATATTACATATGTTTCAACTTTCAACTAAATTGGCTGGTTGAGTTCTAAAGCATACATGTATCCATTCATTTAGCTGATATTGTCTCAATGACCCTGCAGGAACTGGTTGATGGGTTCGATCAGGAAACTGCTGCTGTTGTATTAGCTCGATTTATTTCATTGAAGATGGAGATGGAGGTTAGTTACTTACTGATTAGAATAATACCTGCATTCACTGTTGTGCACGTTATGGCTTGATGGTGAAATATTCTTGCTTAAATTAGAGTGAAATCCTCTATAATTCTGAATAAGAATGAATGACCACAAGGCTTTGGGATAAGTTATTGTTGATGAATCTGATATATCTTGATATAACAGAGAACATGTTTTAATTCCTTTGCAAATCAATAAATTTTTAGTACGCTTAAGTATATTTCACTAGTATTGAGCACCGCAAGCATAAAAGTTTCAATAAATATATATACAGTTTTATTTTTCTGTTGAAAGATGCCCCTTTGTGTTTTTGAAATGAAGTTAAACAGGTTTATTTCATGTGTAAATCAATATACATTGTATTTTTAATGTATTTCACTAGTATTGCAAACTAACTCTAAAATTCAAAAAAGATATATACATTTTTTCACTTGAAAGTCGCCCTTTGTGTTTTTGAAATAAAGCTACTGTAATTGTTTTTTAACACCACATTGTCTTATGAGACACATTTCTTCTCTTTTTTCAGGAAGAATTTGATGCAATACGATGGTTGGATAGATCACTTATTCGCCTTTGCTCACGGTTTGGAGATTATCGGAAAGATGATCCAGCTTCATTTTCCATAAACCCTAATTTTTCAATTTTTCCACAGTTTATATTTAATCTGCGGAGGTCTCAGTTTGTACAGGTGATTGATCTTAAATTAGTAAATAAGTACATTTCTCAAATTTTCAGTATTCTTGTAATATTCGGTGCAGGTTTTCAACAATAGCCCTGATGAGACAGCATATTTCCGCATACTGCTGAACCGAGAAAGCATCACAAACTCTGTTGTTATGATCCAGCCTTCACTAATTTCATACTCTTTTAATGCACCTCCTTCTCCTGCTTTGCTGGATGTAGCATCTATAGCAGCAGACCGCATTCTCTTGCTAGATGCATATTTCAGTGTAGTTATTTTTCATGGTACCACAATTGCTCAGTGGCGCAATATGGGCTACCAAAATCAGCCAGAACATCAGGTAGTCGGTTGCCAGTCACAATTAATTAATTTTAAGATAATATTAATTTTATGTTGCATCTTTTTGTTGTTTTTGCTTTTTATGGAGCTATTTGTCATTTAGATGGTGCTACTATTGAGTTCTCTAATTAAGATATCCTCTTTCCATGCCAAACTTCTTTTGTATATTATATTTAGGTAAACTGCTTCCGATCTTGTAGTGGTAACACTGCATCTCTTGTTTGAGAATCTGACAATCTGAACTAATCTTCAGAAGGTCATTTTAGTTCTATAAAATGCTGTTTTGCGCTCCGCTAGAATATACTCAGTATAACCCTTAAATGAAGAAGTTATAAAATCATCTAAAGGAAAGGATGAGTATGGAACGTATCCTTTTCAATCTAATGGATGGTTATCTATGAGCCTTTTTCTCATTATAGAACTAAATATTATAGCAGATGAGACATTTTGTTGAGCTGGTGGCTGCAGTTACGTTATGTTCAAACCTAAAGTTGATGTACATTTCTTCTTCTTCTTCATTATCATCAGTAGCTTTATCCCTACTTTGTTGGGTCTGCTTAAATGATGAGAACCATTTAGGCCTTTTTTTTCCTCACATTTCTGTTGAATGTAGTTTGCATTGTTACACCAACTGTATTTGGAATTAGTGTGTGACGATGGTGATGCTTTTTTATTTCAATTTCTGTTGCATGCAATCTGTTATAGTACATGAACTCCCAATAGATGGGAAAGTAGTAATGGTGTTGTGTGCCATTATAACCTGTCTGAACAATATACCTGGTAGGGTTGAGTCTGCTGCTCATTTATTTAGAACTTTATGGTGATATTTGAGCAGTGCATGCTGGCCTTTCGAGGTTAACTAGAAATCTGAGTTGTCCATATAAGCCAACCTAATATCTTCGGCAAAAACAGAAAACCTGAAATCTAGTAGCAGATTGCTTTTTTGGGGAAAGCTTGCAAAACTGCAGTGATCATTCAGTATGCATAATTCTTTAATTCTTAAATGACTTAAAGTTTTCCTAGTTATGATATATCGCTCAGGTTATGACAAATTTTTTCTAGTCAACCAGAAAAGAAAATTTATCTTGAATGCCACCATTCCTCTCCTAATTGACCAAATGCAGTTATGATATATCGCTCAGGTTTGATATCTGAAATTTATTGCCAGTACCGTATTTGAGTTTGTAAAATTTGTTTATTTCTTATGGCTATTTCAGTGGAATGACAGGTTACAGAATTCTGTACTTCTTTCAGCAAGTTAACATTTTTTATTGGCATGTCTTCTAGATGATAATCTTAGTTTGAATCTAAATTGAATTTTGTCTATTATCATTATAAAGGAACTCCATATTTTCTCATAATTTATGTTGCACCGATACGGATACGGCGATACGGATACGACACGATACGGATACGGAACACGCCAATTCTTAAAAATATATGATACGGCATTAGAATATATAAATAATACATAAAAATTAATAAAGTAATCAAAGTGTAATATTTGAAATGACAAAAAAATTGAAATAAAAGTAAGCATTAAATATTGAAATGCAGTACTGAGTTCCAATACCGCTCGGTACCGAGTAGTACCGAGCAATACCGAGTTCCAATACCGCTCGGTACCGAGTAGTACCGAGCAATACTGAGTTCCAATACTGCTCGGTACCGACTAGTACCGAGCAATACCGAGTTCCAATACCGCTCGGTACCGAGTAGTACCGAGCAATACCGAGTTCCAATACCGAGCAGTATTAAGTTCCAATACCTCTCGGTACCGGTAGTACCAAGCAATACCGAGTTCCAATATCGAGCAGTACTGAGTTCCAATACCGAGCGGTACTGAATTCCAGTACCGCTCGGTATCGAGCAGTACCGAGCAATACTGAGTTCCAGTAACGTTCGGTACCAAGTGGTACCAAGTTTCGATACCGAGCCTGTGATTAAGAAAATGAAGAACGATGAAGAAAACGAACCTTCACTGCTCACGTCGCCTTCACTGTTCGCGTTGTCGAGCCGCTTCGTCGACGAAGTATGATCCTATCGACTTTAATGCTCGCGTCGTCAAGCCTCTTTGTCGACAAAGGATGATCCTTTTTGCTTCTATGTTGGCGTCATCGAGCCGTTCCTTCAACTATAACGAAGAAGATGAACACTTGTGTGGAAATGAAAAACCTAGCTCTTTGAAATGTTTCAGCCGCATAAATGAATATAGATATTGAGCGGAAACGGTGGAAAGTCGAAAAGAATAGGGTAAATCGTGACTCAGTGTTTTTTTTAATAAATACGCGCGTCCAGTCAAATTTAAATAATATTTTAATCAAACACGGCAAAGCCGTATCCGACACGTATCCGTGCCGTATGGGAGGCGTATCCGTATCCGACACGTGTCCGATACAGCACGCCTCGTAAATAGGAGTATCCGTGCAACATAGCTCATAATTAAAATTAAATTTTTACTTGATGAGGGACTACTGGTCCTGACGAACTAGACGAGCTGAAACCTAGTTTCTAAGATACATTCAGGACTTTGTAATGGCTTTAATTGTTAGTTGTTGACGCCTTGATGTTTGAAGAAATACAACAGTTTTATTCATTCTTTTCTGATTGAGCTTTTGTGGTTGACTAAGTGGTAAAGAGATCATGGCAGTGAGTTGGAGTTACTATAGTCTTGTCTTATGTTCGTGTTGCTATTGCAGTATTGCAGTGTGCTACTTAGGCAAGATCATTTGTGTTTAATTTGGGTTCCAATCCGACATTTTACCGAGTCCATTGACATACTCTTTCTACCAATTGTATTGCTTCAATGTAAAATTGGGCATCCCTGTCTACATTTACCTATTTTTTCACATCATATTGGGTTTTGACTGAAACTAATCTGTATCACCCATTTTAGAATTGTTTTAGCTGGATCCAACTTACACTTTAGCATTTTTCTACCAGTTTTCAAGCAACTTTATTTATTTTTGCCCTTGTTCTGGTCAGTTACTGGCTAAAACCACCAATTGGTTATGCTATAAAAAATTCCTACGCATACATTCTGGGATTCAAACCTTGCAGCACAACTTTTATATTTGATGCACCAACCACGAGGCCTCCCTTTGTGATTAGTTTGTTGATGGAAGTAATTTTATTTATACTGCAAAGATATAGTAGTTAGAAATCTATCATTTTTTACATAGGGTTGCCTAAATCATAGTAAATCTCAAAATCCGAAAAAAAAAAGAAAAGAAGAAAGTCAATAATTTGTCACAATAACTGAATATAAAATAGCTGTCAGAACTTGATATTCTTAGTTTTATCATTGGAAATAATTATTGTTGTAAATTATCTACTACACACACTCCTAATTGCAAATTTATATTGCATTGCTCACAATTTAGAAAATCGGTTAATATGTTATATATATATATATATATATATATAGCATATCCATAACTTTTTTGCCACAATTTATAACATTTTAATTTATTTTTATGGATAGAAACCTATCTTAAATATTGTATTAATTAAAATTTTGATGTGAGGCTAGTTGCAAATAGGAGATATGACTTATGAGGCCAATTATAAATAAGGAGGGCACAAGGGCAATTATAATTTTGATTTGATGTATGAATCTAGTGAATATATAGTTTAAAGAACTTGCATAGATTTATATATGCATATTTGAATATGAAATCATAAATACAAAGAAATGATGTGGGCATATGAGCGATATGATGTCTTTGATTAAAGAAGCTCTTAAGAAATTTGAAAAATTGTGATTGTAAACTTGTAAATGCAATAATTAATAGAGGGATTAAATTGTAAATTATTAATCTAAAATTGGGGTGATGGGTGTGGTTGTGCTGCGTATGATGATAAAATAATGATGAGTTAATGTTTATGTTGGATTTGAAATATGCTTAAATTTTCTTTGATAGACAAATTTAAAATAGTCCATTAACTTACACAAGTATACGTGCCGAATAAAGTAATAAACTGATATAGTAGAGTGTCGAACTCATGAGGAAGTGATCTACTATACTGTTATCAAAACTACTACTTACCCCAAATGAAAAAAAATTATCCTACTGAAATAAAAATGAGAATTTTGAGTTCCTACCACTAAATGTAAATAAGTAAAATAGTTGATACAATTTTGATAAAATTGTTTTGAAATAGCATGTAAATAACATATTTTTCCTAATGAGATTCTTAATTGTAGATGTGGATCAGAGCATGTGCATACGTAAATCTCTGTCGAACTTGTAGGGGTGAAAAGAAAGATGATTAGTCTTCCAACAGTTTTACTATCCCCATAGAACTTAAAATATTCAAATATCCTATGTCTAGGCATGCTAATATTCCGTTTCAATATTCTTAATTATTTTTACATTCCTCTGTCAAGGCTATATATCACATTAGATTTTAACTACGCACATGGTCATTGTTTACATTAAATGATGAACTAGAGATATTGAAAACATCATTATATTCATTAAAGAACAAGAGTCTACATTATTTAAAAAAAAAGTCTACATTAGTACTTATTATGTTCTTTTCATCATTAGCCCAAAACATAATGTAACAAGAAAACTCATATTAATTTTATTCATAGAAGAACAAAATATAAGAGTAGTGAGAAGTTTATCTTCAGGATGGATCTAAGTATGTTCTTTACACTCCTTCCTCATCTTACAGAGTTGCTTAGACAAATAAAGACTAGTCCCTCTAAAGGATTGTACCTCTCACTTCCCCAGTCTCCTTTAGATTTTAATCTAAGGGGGCACAAAAAAAAAATACTAAAAAAGTACTCAACTACACTCAAGGAACTAAACTCCACAAACAAAAGAATTGACTTCTACTGACCGTAAGTACATAATCAGATTTGAGCGCCGCGACGCTGGAAAGAGTGACGCTGCGGCTGCAAAAAGTGAACTAACGCCTCGATGCTGGAATGTTGGCTCCGTTGTGACATTGAGTGACGTGGCATTGTTACAGCTTGAATTGATGCGTCTCTTTGCTAAATCGGCGTGGTTCACTGCAGTTATAACTGCTCCCCTATTGCACTGTAAAATTTTAGCGCCGCGATGCATGGAACAACTTTCTGGCGCCGCGATGCTTGGCACTATGATGCGCTACGACACTAATGTTTGTGATGCCAGAGCGCTTGCAAATAAAGAAGGTTGGCGCCGCCGCGTTTAAATTGGCGCTTTGACATTGATCGATGCAGCATCGCGGTGTGAATCTTGACTGTGCTTCTCAACACTTGTAAATTTGACTTTTAACTGTATAATTTCTATATAAGCACAACAACAATAAGACATTTTTATTGTATTTAACATAAAAAAGACAATATACAATTTACACTTATCATGGGCACGATCTAGGATATATGGGAGAGAAATTTTTGGTGGAAAGAGCTATGTTTTGGTTTAAAGAAATTGCATATGAGAGCTAGTGAATAAGGAGAAAAGGAGCTAGCGAATATTTTTTTAAAGAACTTGCATAAATTTACATATTTAAAAATAAAAAAATAAAATCATAAATACGTAGAAATGGTGTGTTGGTTTTAAGGCATATGAGCCATATAATAACACTGATTCAAGAAGCTCTTGTGAAATTTGCAAAATTATCATTGGATGTAAATGCAATTATTTATAGGAGTAAATTGCAAATTAGTAATTTAAAATTCAAAGAAGAGGGGGTGTGATCAAGGATCGAGCAGAGAGAAATTTAGATCGAAGAGATTTTTAAAATTGCAAATTAGTAACTAACCTTCCAAGATGCTTTCCACAAGATTATCATCCCTTCAGTGAGGGTTCTGGCCACCTAAAGATGGAATTAAGTTATTATTATTTTAATTCAGTATTCATATATTCAATTTGAATTATGATAAGCATTTAGATAGGGAATTATCCAATAGATTATCGATACATCTGATGATTTTTCATATTTTGTAATATTTTAGATGAAACTGGATTTGAAATAATTGAAGTTGAATTAAAATATTAGTATCCTCCAACATAATAAATACTTCTTTCTTCCTCCAATTTTTCAACCAAGGCTCTTACCTGAGCCTTCTGTCACGTAGGCATGCCTTCCATGTTATAGTTCAAACCGAGGGTTTGCTTGGTGTGGGTTATATAAGTTAGGAAAGATTTGGTCCTGCTGATTATGATTGGGAGAGGTTGCGATGAGAACTAATGAGTAATTGGGTGTGACTAGGAAGAGATAGGGATGGTTATTTTGAGGTGGCTGAAAGGTCTTCTTGAGGGGAGAATTATTTGGACTTGGGATGGTGGAAGAGCTCAAGCATGGCTAGTTTGGGTTGTAGCTGAGAGGTGGCAAGGTGATTTAGGAAGTACTGTGATAGATGAGGGGCGTAGAGGTTGGTGCATGTGTATGGATACTTCATGATGGTTGGACATGTAAGGAGGAACTTATAAATGCTGTCTTATATCAGTGCCATGATGATTGCTTAGATTTTTGTGTAATTGATAGCGTCCTTATCATCAATTTTTATATGGTATCATTAAACTTATGATTTCCAGGTAGATCCAAAAAAAAAAATTGAATGATAACCTTCCATTTATTGGTTGGTAGGAGAGATTTATATTGGGTAAATGTATATGGGTACTTCATTTTTTATTGAGGCTTGTGTTCTCAAAAAAACCCAAGTATGCCCACATTTTTGTACTTGCCCTCAACATTTCATTTCATTTGAGATGATTGAAGGGGGGATAATGGAGTTAACAGCTATCACTTTGACATTGATTGAGCATAGCAGGGGATAAAATTTCATGGCAAAGTAGGGGCATCTTAATGTAGGATAATCACAATGGAATGATTCTCAATTGTTGTATTCTTCTTCAATTCGATATTTGCAACAAATTTGTTTAATTTTGCTCCTGTTTTACTAAAATGGAATTAGGACAAATTATTTCTTGATTGTTAGTTTGAATTGATTTTAGTAAAATACGGAGAACACACCCTGAGATGGTTTGGTCACATAAAACGGCGGCCTTGCGATGACCCAGTTAGGAGAGTAGAGGTATTAGATTTGACTTATGTTAAGAAAGGTAGGGGTAGACCTAAAAAGACTTGGTTAGAAAATATTAGGAATGACCTTTCTTTATTAGATTTAAACGAGAATTTGACTTTTAATAGGACACTATGGAGAAAAAGGATTCATGTAGCCGACCCCACGTAGTGGGATAAAGGCTTGATGTTGTTGTTGTTGTTGTTGTTACTGAGAACACACCCTAATCTCAATTTTTCATATTTATTCAATGATTCTCATACAACCCTTATGTACCTTGTATAGAGTAGGGTCCTCTTTATTTACTAAAAGTACTTCAAAAATAATGCGTCTCTATTAAAAAATTAATTGTACATAAAATTAATATTGAATTGAAGAAGAATTCGATTGTAACAACTCAAAAGTTTAAAATAAATTTATTTGAAAAGCATGAGAATTTTTGGTTAGGCGATGTGTCGTTATGTTTGCCGGCGCCACAACTATGGGGGAGTAGCACTGGGGTTCCAGAATTCGACATGGTGGTGCCGATGCTTTATGTTCTATAGTAACTATGGAATACGCATGCAACATATATTGGAGCGTTCGGCTAGGCGCTAAAAATATTTTTAATATTTTCATCCACTTGGCCTTCTTGTCCCCACTATTTTCAATTCGTGCTATGGAAGAGCCATGGAAGGGAAGAAGAGAAGGGGCAGAAGAGGAGAAAGATCATTGTGGCAGTTTTGTCCGTCACTTTTATTACGGATTTTGTTCTACGTAAAGTAAATGACTATACACTTATGTTTTTGATGGTTTTGATTTCTTCAGTTTTAATCTTCCTGAAATTGATAAAAATGCATTTTCTTCTATGTGATGGATATGAATTTTATAAGTATTTTGATTATAATATTATTGAATTTCACTAAGTGAAATGATACTTTCTAAAGTAAATGAATAGTGTTTAGATTGCTCTGTGTTTCATGGATTATTAGATTTCATACAAGACATTGCATTGTATAGAAAAAAATGTATAATTGATATATGGGATAAATGTGTCATTTGCATGAAAACAAAAAGGTTGGTTATCAACATTAATTAATACGGGTTGGCTCATAAATCATAGTATTATGCGCAGGAGGGTGGACTGACATATTTTCTTTTAAATAATGAGTTGTGGTATGATCTTGGTGGTATGATCTTGGTTGTAGACTGTAACCAATTGACTGAATTACGCTGACGGGTAGAGAGTAAAGATTCTTAAAGATTTATTAAAAGCCAATTATGAATTCACTTAAGATAATAAAAAATTATGGTAAGATAAGATTGATGACCAATTGTCGATAATTGGGGTGGAAGGATGAAAACATCACATTAAAGTTGGATGCCCTTTCTTGCTCTCATAATCATATTTATGATTGCATTTACATGATAGTATATTGAGTTGTTTTCATAAATACAACTTATATAGATTAAATAAAATTAGCATTGATACTGTTACAACATAGCATAATATATTGGCTTGGCCCATTGATTGATAGTCATTTTTACTAATTTTTCTTATAGTTGATATATCTCTTTTTGCTTTATTGATCATATTGATTTTACTATTGATTGATGCTGATTTTATAGATTGCTTATTTTTTATACTAGTAGACTAGTGATTGTTTATTGATATTGACTAAAATTGGAGTAGACATATTAATTCTTTTACTTTGCATTGAATACAATAGTAGATTTTGGTAACTTGTTAGGCTTTCATGCTCATTATTTGATTTTATATGATTTCAGGAAAATGTAAAAACTCTGCAATGTAAGGCTTAATAGTGATGATGAATTGATGCTAGTTTAATTTATTTTCTGCTCTTGAGTTATATATTCTTTTGTAGCTAGTTGTGACTATTGTATATGTTATTTTGAATTTTGAATTTTGAAACAAGATGTAAATATTGATTATGAAATGTAATTATGTTTATTATTGTTTATATTTTTTCTGAATGTAATTAATCAACTCTATATCTGGTTGTTAAAAAATTAAAATATAATAGAGAGAATGGAAATGAAAATTTTCCATTTTAGATATTGGGGCATGTCACCGATGACCAAGATTCATTTGACGATAATGATTCTGCATTACATCTTCATCCCAAATGTGAAGAGTTATTAAAAAGTCATGTGAAAGCATTTACAAGCTCTAGTGCTTTTGAGAGACTAGTATTAAGTCTTATGAAAAGCATGTAATCTTGATTAAAATTTTTAAGATTATGAATGAAAAGGTGTACAGTCTTCTTGGAAACTATAAACTTTGGCTAGTTTTCAAAAACTTTTGAAAACAGATGTTTTAGTTGCCACATCTATACTACATTACTTATCGTGAAAAAATCCCATTGTGCACAACAACTGCATTTATTTATTTATTTTTGATATTTTGTGGCTCCTTTATCCCATTCTTTTTTTTCTTGCATATAGATGCACAGATATATATAAGGGTTTCACCACATTTCTTCTTACAGGCTTTTGCACAGCTTTTGCAAGCGCCACATGACGACGCTCAAATGATAATCAGAGATAGATTTCCTGTCCCAAGATTAGTTGTCTGTGATCAGCATGGCTCCCAGGTATCTTTTTTTCCATGCGTTTTATCCCGCAGCGCAGCTTCTTTGTGCCAGGATTTCCATGACTAATTTAAAGGATTTATTTACAGAATAAACAGTAAATTATTATAATTAGAAATGCATTCATAATAAGCTTGATGATCAGGACAATGTTACTGATGATATTCTGCAATAAAATAAATAATAGATTGACATCGGAAAATATACAATACTTTAGATTGATTCTATGGTCTTTAGTGTTTTATTTGTTGAATTTTTATTTTTAGAACATGAAAGAGGAGCAGTATTAATCATAAAGTACTTCTGACTTTAAGATTACTATTTATTTGTAGCAAAAAATACCCTTAACCATGCTAGAACATTTTTTGTTCTCTAGTTCCTGATTTATTTATAAGAAAATCAAAAAACAAGCGCACAAAAAATGTATGTCTGGGAAAATCAGTTGAGCTTGTTTCTTGGAACTTGCGATTATTCTTGGAGGAATTTTCACTCATTTCAAAACATTATTTTCACTAAATTTTAGCCGAACCCACATAGTTGGATAAAAGCTTTATTTTGTTGTTTTTGTCGTTGTCAAAATATTATTTGATAATTAACTTTATTAAGATAGCATATTGAAACTTATCAATAATATTTATAATGTTATTCTATTAGTTTGTTTTCTAGTAATATTAAGTGCTATTAAAGAATATATCGTGACTATATTTTGTAATAAAAAGAAATCTGTAATTATTTATTTTTGTGCATGTTATTAAAATATTTTGTTTTCTAGTATTATTTATTGTTATTAAAGAATATATTGTTCAACAATATTATGTAATAAAGGAAATCTATAAATATTAATTTTTGCATATTATATATCATATTTAATTATAATTGAAAATAATTTGTTTTGTAGTAATAGATCCAGTGAGGAGAATATGACTTTGGGCCATCAAGTCATTAAAAAAAGTACATATTTAGATATATCAGCTCTATTGTTCTAATTAATAGTGAAATAGATGTGGATATTATTAGTAGAATTCAAGTTAGATGGTTAAAGTGGAGGAATGAAGCAGGCCTAGGGGTACAAACAAGTCGAGTTGAGTTTGAGTCAGGCCTAACTCGATCTCGAATCGCGAGCCAAATCTCGAGTCCGAACTCAAGTCGAGCTCAGAAGGAGAGCTTGAGCTTGGCTTGTGCCATTGAAACGAGCTCCTCGAGCTGCTCGTTCGAGCTTCATCATGCTTGCTTTTGAACTCCATCCGTGCACGCCGGTCCGCGATTTCGCTTTCCCGCGATGCGATGCGATTTCGCTTTCCCGCCCAAGTCCAAGTACTCCCGCGCTGCGATCCCGCCTTCCAGCCCGACATTTTGCGTTCCCACCCCCAGGCATCCGAGTAGGCTCGTGAGTAATAGAGCCGAGTTTTGGTTGGATCGAACTCAAGCTTGATTATACGAGCTGGAACTTGATAGAGCTCGACTCGTGAACTCGTTAACGTGTTGAGCCCAAGTTGGCTTGCAAGTCGGCTTGACTTGGTTGCACCCCTAATTAAACTTGTTGTGTAATAAATAAGTGCCATTCAAACTTAAGAGAATATATATAAGATGGCGGTGAGACCTTCAATATTTTATGGTGCAGAATGTTGGCCATTAAAAGAGAAGCACAAAATTAAGTGTTGTTGAGATTAGGATGCTCGGGTGGATGATTGGGTTCACTTTTAGGGACAAAATGCAAAACGAGTATATACATGAAATGGTTAGAGTAGCTCCATTTGTAAATAAGATTAGAGAGAGTCACCTTAGATGATTTGGTCTCATAAAATGCCGATCTTCCGATGACCTGATTAGGAGAGTAATTGTATAATATTTAGCCTTTGTTAAAGAAGGCAGAGGGAGTCCTAAAAAGACTTGATTAAAATGTACTAGAAATAATTTTTTTTATTAGATTTAAATAAGAATTTAACTCTTAAATTAGGACACAATGGAGAAAAAATGATTAGTGTAGCCAAACCAAAGTAGTGGGATAAAAACTTGATATTATTGTTGTTGAAAATAATATGTACTCTCTCTCAGTCTCTCTGTCTCGTGGTGCCATCGTGTTTTAGTAGAGACAGGCCCAGATTGTTCTAATAAATGTCAAATTGTCTAACGTGAAAATTGACTTGAACTAATGGCTTGCGTTAGATGAGCTCAACCTGAAATGAATAAATTCCAAGCCATGTTGGTATTGTTGGAATTCGTTTGAGTTGACTCGAAATTATGAACACATTAGTAGCAACATATTATGTTTTCTAGAAGTTGAATTTGATTTTGTTTGAAAGGACTTTGAATTTAATAGCATGTAGCAAATTTGATTGTATTTGATTTTACGTGGAACATTTAATTTTATAATAAATTTAAAAAATGCAAACCGTATATAGGATTGCATTTTTATAAAAAATGTTGTACATGTACATATATTTTTATATATTATTAGAGTTTTCTGTAAAATAATTTTGTTATTTTAACAGTACTGCACATATTTAACTGGTGATTTCTTCATATTTAGATTCAAATGTGAACTGTATTTTTTGTAACATAAATTTCAGTAAGAAAATTATGATCATCAGCTACCTGTAATTTTATTTCTTCAGCATAGAAATCTCTTGTAGGGTTCCTCAAATTTTGATTGATATTATGCAGGCTAGATTTCTCTTAGCCAAGTTGAATCCATCAGCTACATATAACTCCGCACATGAATTGGCTCCCGGCTCGGATGTCATCTTTACTGATGATGTGAGCTTTCAGGTTTTCTGTGAGCACCTCCAGAAGCTGGCTGTGCAGTCATGAACCCTATTCATATTTCTTCTTCCAGGCTTCAGTTAAGTGTTATTTGTGCTATATTTTCTACTTCAATCCATACATAATTGAAATTAATCCTTTCTTACATATAATGAATAAGTTAAATTTACATTTATTCTTTTTGAGGGTTTTAGTGATTATAAATATATTATTGTATGTCTGACTAGTTCTGCTTTAGGAAGATGAAAAAGTTTCATTGTCACATAGAAATATATTATAATATATATCAATTAACTCATTGCATTTATTTAGAAATAGATGTTTAGGAAATTCATTAGGATCAATTTGAAATTTGAATTAGGATATCTCACCCATTTTATTCCTTTGATTTTGTGTGGCTAATCTACAATGTTCCACTTTGTCTTTGTCATTGGATGATTGAATAGTGTGCAATTATCTGTTCTGATCATTTAATGTGGGTTGTATGAATGGTTATGGGTAGTTTTATGAAAATTAGAATAATTTTTTATAAAATTGTGGAATAAATTTTGACCATCCAATCTACATTAAAAGGCCAGGATAAGTAATTTTAAATGTACTTGGATTATGAAGGTAGTTATTTTTTGGATTATGAAACTTCGCATGATGATATTATCGTTAGGAATGTTGAGCGAAATCCGAGCAATCAAACGGTCATCTCACGGCTAACTTTGAAAAATCAAAGTTATGACATTTAAAATGTTATTTGAAAACGTACGTAACATTTCCACTTCATATAAACTTCGAAACTTTTTTTTATTAATTTTGACACTTTCGGTATGAGTAATTTAAGAAGTAATAAAGTTTGCAAATTCAACAAATGAAATTTAGCTCACATCAAAATATGCAAATTCTTAATCGATTTCTTGTGAATATCAATTTTCTTAACATCAAATATATTAGTTCTATCTTTAATCATTTATGCTTTGTTTTACCCCATTTGTAGAACCCAAGTGCTCTTCTGTTTGACATTTTTCAGTCGAATAAACATTTACAAAAATAAAATGTCCAATTAAACTTCAGACTGATTATAATATACCAAATTAATACATACGCACAATTTCCATACTCTTCCAAAATTGAATGCAAATATCCGGAGAAAATAATTGGTCGAAATATTTTGATCAAATTTTAGTAATCATAAAATTTAAAATTATTGAACTTATATTAATGTTCCCTCATCTTAAATAAATTTAATAATGTCAAGATATATTCAAATCGAACTTTCACCAAGCTATGGACCATCTTCTTCGCATAGAATAATAGTATTTGCAGATGCAAAAGCAATCCGTGTACTGATCAAATTGCAGTACAACTTCACATGTAAATATTTATTTAAGCGTAGCAAAGCTATGCACGAAAAATGTGCAAAAGCAAAAGCAGTAAACTTGATGAAACCATTGGAGTCAATCTCGTTGCTTCTTCCCGGTGACACCAGCAACCACCTGCAAGTATTTGATGGGACTTTATTATAAGATTACTTTTTATAAAACAAGTTTTTTCCCAATAGAATGAACAGTTCTAACCCATAAAAAAATATTTCATAAATGAACATTCATTTGCTACCTCATATTCGGTTGGCAACTTGGGCTATAGAGCTCAGGCAATTTATATTCAGTAAGTTTTTTTTATTCACTCATAAAACATTGTTAAAATTGAAATGGAAATGATGCATGATTTAGTTAGAGATACAAAGAAGAAGAATTGGATGTTGGCAATAAAGATAACTAGCAAAATAAATTAGGGGGATTTACACACATGCTACTTTATTTCATACTATTTGCATATCGAACACCCAATATTTTAATATTTCATAGCTACCACTCATATAAAATTTTAACATCAAATATATCACTCATATATTTCATTCTAACCACCCATACCACTTATATAAACTTCAATATTTTATTTTATAAACCCAAATTTATTCTACGGGTGGTAGACATGTAATATTAAAGTTTTAGATGTTAGATATGTAAATAGCATAAAATAAAGTAGTATTTATGTAAACCTCCCAAGAAATTAAAGATCAAGCATTAATTGCATTATAAAAAATTTAGTGCTAGAAATGTTGAATGGAAAACTCACTTCACTGAGTTGTGGTGGCGGTACTTGCTCGGCCGAGTCAAAAGAATCCAAGATTGGCCTAACGACAGCTGGGAGGAACAGGCCTGTGCTATGAAATGTTTAGAATTAAGTTAAAATTCCAACGTAAAACAGATGGCATGAGAAGAATGTCAAGAAAGAGCATTTTAATAAAGCATCGGGCGTTATCTTCTTCCAAACTAATGAAATTAACACTAAAGTATTAAGAAATAAAAGGCCGTTTCCCTAATTCAAACAAATTGAACTTCTAAGTCATGATTGAGTCACCGCCCTCTCACAAGAACTAAAATTGTGATTACAACTGTTGAGTTTAGAGATTTGGCTAGGGAGTAGGTGTAATAGATAATTTATTGGGTCCTTACAGGACTTAATAGTTTATAGGTTATGAGTGCTTATCAGGTTATTAATAAGTGCTAATGAGTTATTAGGCGTCATTGAACTTTTTTTTTTCTTTTTTAAAGAAAAAAGTCACACTAAGTTATAGACAATCACATTTAGGACTCGCGCCAGTTATTTCTCTATACGTAGTCTAGTCCTAAAGCTTAGTTTGGCAATACCTTTATGATGTTTGTTTTTCAAAAACCAAACATGTTTAAATTTTGATTAGTGAGAAAATATGCAATGAAAGGCCTTGCAGAACCTCCATCTTCAATCTCTATAAGAGTAGCAGCAGTGATGATATTTCATACCCACAAAAGCATTTCAATGCTGCAAAATACTAATGACATGCTCACTAATACTAATTATAAATTGAAGTCAATGATTACCATCATCATTATCATTGGCCTTAATTCATATTTGGTGTCGAACGTGGGAATTCTCATTCTTCATCCGTTCCATTGAGTGTTACAAGAGTTATGAAATGCATTATTTACAAACCTTCGTGAACAACTTCTAGCTTTGTTGCCTAAGATCTAGCCTTTTTTTAATAATACTTTGATCTTAATTTAAACTTTCCATCTAACATGTACTTTTTACCTTGTTATAAATACCAAAATCATCCTACTTTCAACCATCCAATCTTCAAAAGACACTACACCAACACCCCTCTATATAATGATCCTCAATTATGCTTCCTAATATTACCACAGTAATCTTAAAACTCTCATTTCTATCACACTCAAACAGCTAAAATAACATTTTAACCACCCATCACTAGAATCCAACATAACATGGCTAGCCTAATTGAAATTTTATAAACTTTCAATTCAAGAGTCCACGATATCCTCTTTTCACAAAAAAACAACTAGCCTTAATTACAAATACTGTGTGTTTGTGTATGACATGCCAGACAAGACACATCTTTAACATGCTCAATTGTGTCAGAAGCATTTCAAGATAAAATTAAGTTCTGACTTTA
The DNA here is from genome assembly GCF_001605985.2 of Dendrobium catenatum. Taxonomy (NCBI): domain Eukaryota; kingdom Viridiplantae; phylum Streptophyta; class Magnoliopsida; order Asparagales; family Orchidaceae; genus Dendrobium; species Dendrobium catenatum. The sequence continues at coordinate 122,658 of NW_021319496.1, forward strand.
GGCTGGATATGGCCTGGCATAGTCCAAAAAGGCTTGGCGCTCTTGGCATGCCACAAAGGCGCATAGTGAGAGACGGCTTGTTTGTGAGATATCAACACATGCACAAAATATGTGACATTTGATAATGATTAATGAATTTAATATTAAAGATTTAGAGTTCGGTTAACAAATGACAATTATCACATGTTATAAAGTATTTCTTTTATTATGAATAGTTTTTTTTTATATTGTTATTGTTCTTTTCTGAAGTATATGTGTATGACATAATACTTCATTGGGTGATGTTTTTAATAAATATATTATAAATTACATATTTTATTTTAATAATTTATAAAATATAGCAATATGTATATGGCATGTCATGTCCTACTTTTTATAACTAAATTTTATTGTTGTATCCATGTTATCAAGCCTTTGTTTCACAGCAAAAATAATATTCTCATCAATATCACCATTACTATATATAACGGATGCAAGATGCTTAAAATAAATCACAACTAGACATTACTCTCTCTTGTAATCATATTGAATAATAACTGTTGATATCACATTGTTAATACATATTTAATTGTAAGAGAACCAAACAATAGAGCTGACTGAGCAAATGAAATTCATGGAAATAGTGATAGGATTATTAGAGCAAACATGGACAATCATGGCTGAGAGTGTGTTTTCTTTTAATTCTAAAATCATTTACCAAATACAAAAAAAAAGTTTCCACCTAGCTGGAAAATAATCTTACCCACGTGCACCCAAGAGAGGTTTTCTATATAGGCCAACTAGTCTTGTTTATGGATGGCACTTGAAGATAATCATTGGAAAGTTGAGAGCTCATTTGGCTCCGTAATTCAAAAAAGAAAATTAACCTTGATTTTTAAAGTTATTGGTTAGATCAACAAATCGTGTAGGTCACAATAATTACATGACTCTTTTGAACAAGATCACAATTCAATAATATTAATTTTGAGAACGGCCATATGGCCCAAAATAATTAATTATTCTATTACTAGAGTTGGCATGTTGCCAATGCCCTATGATCAGCAGAGTTATCCAAGCGATAAATTTAAGTCAAGCTCACTGGAGTATTCTAGGCCAACATTAAGTGATTTAGTTCTCATTTGAACACAATTGCTTCATTGGCTTGAATTCACCATGAGTTTTTTGGAACTATTCAGGATGCATGTGTTCGTCTGAAATGATGCTATAGTTTTGAAGAGCTATGGAAGAAGACCACAAGCAACATAAAAGCAGTAGCTAAAAAGTAACTGAATAACCAACACACTCTCATCAAAAGATGGGTATCAATCTGAATCTCACCAAAGAAAGGAAACTATTAGGAAATACTTAAGTTCACAAGCAAACCTAACCACAATTGGTGCAAACAGTGAGTAAAACTGCTGTTTACAGCAGAAAAACAGAAAAATACAGCAGGTTTCTTGGGAAAACAGAGGAAAAACTGATAGAAAACGAAGTATTCCACTAGTTGTTGAAGGAAAACAGGAAATGATATAAGTTTCTTCAATTCGAAAGGAAGAAACAGCTCTTCAAATCTCTAGCTAAGCCTAGAGCTCAAAAGAAAACCCTAAATCCCAAATTTGATTTCAAATTCAAGATAATCCCAAACCCTAACAAGAAATCCTAATTAAAGCAAAAGGAAAATTACTTAATTCCTAAACAGCCCCTCATTCAAAATTTTCCTCCCAAACCTTGCTTAATTTAAGCCATGGGGCCCACCATGCTGCTGCCCAACCCCCCATGTCAACCTCCTCCTTTGGACCGGTGGGAATAGACATGAACCGGTACAGGATGGATCGGTTCATGTCTAACATTACCCCCCTCCAAAAACTCATCTTGTCCTCAAGGTGAAATGAAGGAAACTGATGTTTCACCCTCTCATGCGGTTCCCATGTGGCTTCAAACACAGGAAGCCCCTTCCATGCGATCAACACCTCCTTGTTTCCTTCCTTGTCATATTCACTCAATTTAGCTCTAGAAGTTCTAAGACCACCTCCATCTCCTCAGTCAAAGTTGTTGGCAGTTCTGCACTGGTTGCATACTCCCCTATGGCCTTTCTCAGTTGTGACATATGGAATATTGGATGGATAGTGACGGATGGGGGTAACTTCAAACAGTATGCCACTACTCCAATTTTGTCCACTATCTCATAGGGGCCAAAATACCTCGGAGATAACTTCTCATTTCTCTTATTGGCCAATGTCTTTTGTCTGTACAGCCGCAGGTTTAGGAAAACATTCTCACCCACTTCAAACTGAATATCTCTTCTATGTGCGTCTATCTGCCTCTTCATGATCTATTGTGCCCTCATTAGATGTTTCTTCAACTCCTCCAACACCATATCTCTTTCCTCTAAGTGTTGCTCCACTGAAGATACTGGTGTGCTCCCCCATCCAAGTGCACTAAGTGTGGTGGATCTCTTCCATATAACACCTTAAAAGAGGTCTTCTGGGAAGCTGAATGGCACGAGGTATTGTACCAATACTCGGCCCATGCCAACCATTTGGCCCACATCCTTGGTGTTTCAGAAGAAAAACTCCTCAAGTCTCCAAACTCTGGTTGACTACCTTCATTTGCCTATAAGTTTGGGGATGGTAGACGGTGCTTCTTTTGTTAATAGTTCCCTATAACCTGAATAGCTCCCTCCAAAACTGGCTGAGGAAAACTATCTTGGTCAGACACTATCGACTATAGAATCCTATGGAGTCTCACCACCTCCCTGATGAAAGCTGTCACCACTGTCATTGCGGTTTAGGGGTGTCGTAGGGGAGTGAAATGTGCATACTTACTCAGCCTATCAACCACCACCATAATAACAGTGAACCCCTCTAATCATGGGAGGCCATCAACGAAATCCATGGACACTTCCTCCCATACTCTATTCGGAAGTGACAAGGGTTGTAGTAATCCCCCCGGAGACATAGATATAGACATATACTTGTTTCTCTAACAAACTTCACACATCGCCACCACAAAAGTCTAACTGAAGTCTGGTAGAGCTAAAACGGGTACCGTGGTCATTACCTTCTTCGAGAGGAGGATCGATCTCTCCCAAATCTCTAGACACCGCTAGCGCCCAAAAGAAAACTTAAATCTAAGAGATCTCAAATTTCAGCCAAATTCAAGATGGCCTCAACCTAGGAAAACAAACTATTTAATGCATACAAATCAAAAGAAAATCTCTAAACAATCCCTACATTCAAATTTCCCTACTAACTCCCTCAAAAAAACCTTCCTAAAATAGTTTACACACGCCGTGCGTGTGTTCGGTGCATATAGGAGGCGGAGAAATCTGCCTCTGTGTTCGCGTATGCCAGTCCCGTCGGACCGGCTGGACCGATCTAACAGATTGTTACAATGACATCAGTATAAGGCAGTATTATGCAATGAAGGACACATCTTTAGTTATATATGAGACAAAGTAGGCAGGAGCCACCACTTGAACTTATAAGGGTCACCTTTAGAATTTTATCTACCTAGTGGATAATTCTAGATAAAGATACTGATGAGCATATTAGTTATTTAAGTGAGGGAGATTTTGAAACCCCTTAAGTAAAAAAAAAAACATAAACTCTTAAACATTAAAGTGCATTTTTGTGTAATGGTCAAAATTTCATTAAGAAACTTTAAGGTTAAGCGTGCTCGTGAGGGAGCAATACTAGGATGGGTGATCTCCTAGGAAGTTACATAAGTAAGACAACATGGAGATATCAATACATGAAAATCGTAGTGCTCGCATAATAGAGCTTACAATTATATGAAGATTAGTGGTTATGTAATTCTATTCTTTTCTCTTTTATATTGCTCAATCTCAATTACCGCTAAAAGCTAATGTTTCCTTTACTTTCAAACCATAATTTTAGCATGCGCACTTTTTGAGTTTCTTTGTCAAAATTGAATATTTGTTGTAGCTCATATTTAATGATGCAACCAACAATTATCTGTTTAGTTCGAAGTCGATTGAACTACTAAAAAAAATCTAGCCACGAAATAATTGGCTTTTCCATAGTTCTTCCATTTTGGTTGTGCCAAGCTGCAAAATATACAGAGCCAGAGTCATTAAACCAAAGCATTACAGAATATTCAAGGGGACCATACAAAGGGCATTGTTTTCTCTTTCTTTATTGAGATAGAATAAGGAGTTTCTTTGCCATCATCTTCTTCATTTATTGTAAGGATTTGTGTTGCTTGACTCTCGAAAGGTATAAAGCATTATGAATTTCAACGCCCTCTTCATTTCTGTTGAGATGGAGTCAAATGCTCCCAACAAGGCCAAGCTTAATGCATTTTTTAATAAAATCCCTAAGGAGTTTGGTTTTAGAGTTTCTTAAGTTTGACAAGCATCCAACTTCATTTCGCTAGGGGAAATTTTTTTAAATCTAGGCTATTTTCAAAGTGTGGCTTGAACATTCCTCTTCCTACCCCTTTAATAGACATTTTGAATCAAATTTTACTTGTACTTAAGTTGAATTCTGCCACTATTATCTCCATAGATTAATTTCTCAACCTAAATGTCAACAAACCTATTTCTTCAATTCTTCAATGTGGGGAGTAAGTGCCTTTTGAGTTCTTCCAATCATTTTGATAGAACCAGCTGGATGTTTTTAGCACCCCAACCTTAAAATAAGGATGCTAGAGATGATTATTCATTATTTTTTCCTAGGAGTTGACAGGTATTGACTTCATCCAGCCATATCCAAAAGATTCTTTTAACGTTTTTATATCTTGGCGCAAAACCCTCTAAGAAGTTAAAAATCTACCAACATATCATAGTTGACAATGGTGAATGGCGCACCATGGCTCCAAATTTCTCGTGGAGCCATGGCACAAAGCGCACTGCGTGGCGCACGCCATTTTAAACATTGTGCATAATATAAAATAATTAATAAATACTGATTAATATTAAATACTATTAAATAGCAAACAATAGATTGATTAGAGAAAAATTTAAGCATAAATATCCTGTCAAACAATGCAATTTTAAATCCTATAGAAACTTACATCAATAGATTTGAGCAGGATTTAAGCATAATTTAGCCTAAATCCCGCCAAATAGCAAAAATAATAGCTTTAAATCCTACAAAAAGTTAAATCCTTTATGCTTTTAATTTGCAATTTACTAAATTAATAATTAATTATGATATTCATATATAAACCATAAAAAATTTAATTATAATTTATAATTTGAAACTTATAATATGTTAACAAAATAGTGCATGCCATTTGTGCCTTGTGCCATGTGCCATTGCACATGCACAGCGCAAATAGCATGCAATATTGTGATACACCCGGTCGCACCGCCCCAACCAAATAGCATCGTATGTGCTCCGCACCACTTAGTGTGCTATGGCGCGCACCATTTTGCGCCATTGACATCTATGCGGCGGATTAATCTGGATATGCCTAGGTTACTTGGCCTATGAGTTTGGAAGTTATGCTTCTTGTCTTAGGTTCATATAAGACTGACTTCAGGACATTTTCTTGAAAACCAACCACTGTTACTAGGCCAAGTAGATAGAAATCTTCCCCTGATACAAAGTCTAAGGATGATATGATGCAATATTGCTAACATATTAATGTTATGATGTGAGCACATGAATATTTAACATATAAGAAGAGGAATGTGACTTTGCTTTCAACCAAATACATCTCCTACAAGAGTAGAATATCAAGCATCTGATGCAGTTGTGGACCCTACCTGCTCAGCGAAATTCCAAGAGCCAAAAGACTCCTGTTTTGTGGGTCCCAACACCTCTTTTCGGACCAATAATAGGAGAAGAATTAAGAGAACATCATTGGAGGAAATGTGAGGTGCATTTATGGTGGGATTGAGACTAGTTTTAAGGGGTAAGTTTGTATGGGCGGATTATGTGAAGAAATTTTTGGAGTAATTTTCTTGGTTGTTTGGGTTCCTAGTTGCTGCTAGGAATTGGGGGAGAGTCAACTCACCTCTCGAACAATGAATCAATAGCATCGTGTGTTTCTTTTGATTGAAGGTTATTATTTCATATTTATTATTGTTGTTCTTGCATACCATTGATGTTTTTTCTTGATTTTGGTTGCTATTTTTTCGTTGTTTGATGCTGAATTTGTTCTAGTGGCTGTTTTGGATGCCAATTTGATCTCCAAATCACATCAAATTTGCAACATAGCAAGTTTTTGGGACTGATGGCAGTGAGTAGAGTTGAGGAGTTGGAAGAAAAGTTTGAGGGGGAAGTAGGACAGTTGCGAATGGATGTGGGATCATTGAATGAGCATTTTCCAGCGCTGAAAGAAATGTTTGAGAATCTAAAGGAGATGAAGAAGTGGATGTTGGACTTTCAAACTAAATCGGCTCCACCGAAAGTAAAGGGGAATCAGGAAAATGATATTTCAAGGGAAGACGAAGAGGTGGAAATTTTATGAGAGGAGAAAGTAATACCCCATCTTGAGCCCCTACCGAGAGAGGAGGGGGGGAATGATAGGAAGAGAACCGGAGGACTTAATTTAAAGGAAGAGGAGGATACGAAAGGAGAAGAGAGGAAGAGAAGCCCTTACACTTAGAAGTGGCGGAGGTTTCATTGGATTTTGTAGTAGGGTTCATCCCGAACCACACTCTGAAGATGAAAGGATAGATATGTGGGGAAGCGATTGTGGTTTTGATAGATAGTGGGGCAACCAACAATTTCATATCCAATCAGGTGGTGGATAAAATGGGGCTAAAGGTGGTACACACGGGATGCTTTGGGCTGATTATGGGTGCAAGGAAGGTGGAAAAGAGCAGGAGTATCCGTCAGGGATTAATAGGAGTTGCAAGGGATTCACATCAGGGAAGATTTTCTTCAATTGGAGTTGGGAAGTATTGATTTGATCTTGGGTATGAAGTGGTTAGAATCCTTGGGGGAGATCAAGGTAGACTAGAAGGCCTTAACTATGAAGATCCAAATGGAGAGGAGAAATATGGTGATTAAGGGAGACCCTAGTTTATCCAAAGCAATGATTTTCTTGAAAACCATGGTGCGTGCTATACAAGGTGAAGGAGTGGGATTCTTGGTGGAGCTCTAGAGCTAGTAGGGAGGAGACACCTGGAAGATAGAGGACATTCCAGAAGTAGTTCAGTCTCTTCTCCAACAGTTCAGTGAGGTATTCCAACATCCCTAAAGATTGCCTCCTCCATGAGGACACGCGCACGCTATTATTATGAAGGAAGGAGTCTCCCCCGTTAGTGTCCGACCATACCGCTGCCCACAAGTCTAGAAGGATGAGATTGAGAGGCAGATTCAAGAGATGCTAGAAGCCAAGATCATCAACCCTAGTGTGAGTCCATGTTTTAGTTATGTATTACTGGTGAAGAAGAATGATGGTAGTTGGAGATTTTGTGTAAATTATCATGCTTTGAACAAGGAGATCATACTGGACAAATTTATCATACCAGTCATTGATGAGCTAGTATATGGGTTGCATGGCTCGGTAGCATTTTCAAATATTGATTAGAAGTCTGAGCACTACCAGATCGGAATGCGACCAAAGGACACCCACAAGATAGCTTTCAGAACTCATGAGGGATACTATGAGTTATTGGTTATGCCTTTTGGCCTCACTAACACCCGTGTCACTTTCCAGTCGCTCATGAATAGGGTGTTTAAGCCTTATCTTCAAAGGTTTGCTCTAGTATTCTTTAATGACTCCTTATCTATAGCAAGTCGGAGGAGGAGCACTTGAAGAACTTGGGGATGGTATTGGGAACTTTAAAGGAGCACCAACTATATGCCCTTGAAGAAGTGTACTTTTGCATAGCAAAGAGTGGAGTACTTAGGACATATACTATCTCAAGCATGTGTCTCAGAGGATCCAACCAAGATAGAGGTAATGGTGGAGTTGTCGGTGCCTAAAACTGAAGTGGCTAACGGGGTTCTTAGGAATCACAAGATATTACAAGAAATTTGTGAAATGATATAGTTCTACAACCTAGATGTTGACAAAGCAACTAAAGAAGGATAATTCCAATTTTGTGTGTGTGTTTCATTTATTTATTTATTTATTTATTTATTTATTTATTTTTGGGGGGGGGGGGGGGGGAGGGGATGAAGAAAGCCTACTAGATTTTAGCTAGCAGTTTTAGTGGAAACGAAAGCATTAGGCTATGAGTTGGGAGCAATGCTCATGCAAGGGTTGAGGCCTATAGCTTACATTAGCTAAGTGTTGACGATTAGAGCTAGACTGAAATTAAAATATAAAAGGAAACTGATAGTGTAGCGTTAACAATTTAGAAGTGGTGACCTTACCTATTGGGGCGGCACATTTTAGTCAGGACCGATCAGAGGACTTTGAAATTCTTGTTGGAGAAGAGGATGGTGATTTAGGAGGATCAATGATGGCTTTCCAAGTTGTTGAGGGACGACTTTAAGATTCAATACAAACCCTGGTTGAAAAAACAAAAGCTGCAAATGCTCTCTGCAGGTGTAGTGAAGACCCCCAGGTTATCGGTTCTCATAGTAGTGGATTGAGAGGTCTTGAGGCAAGAGAGCGAACAGAATGAAGAGCTTAGTAAAATCAGAGATTTACTGCAAAAACAAGACAATCATTCTAGTTACACCTTGAGGGGTCAAAAGCAACTATACCAAGGACAATTTGTGCTTTCGAGGACATCACCACACATCATTCACTTGTTGCACGAGTTTTATGGCACAACTATTTGGAGACATTTGGGATTCCAAAAGACATATCGTCACTAGCAGTGGAGCTATACTAGATGGGAATGTAAAAAGATGTGGAGAAGAAGGTGGCCAGTTGTGATGTATGCCAGAGACACAAATACCAATTTATGGCTCCGGATGATCTTTTACGGCCTTTAGCTTTTCCCGAGAATGTGTGAGAAGAAGTGACTATGGATTTCATCAAGGGATTGCCTAAGTCAGAAAGATTCACTGCAATTTTGGTGGTGGTGGATAGATTGAGCAAATAAGCTCATTTTATTCCCCTACGCCGCCCATACACCGTGGTGTCAGTGGCAGCTGCTTTCATTAGAAAGGTGGTCCGTTTGCATGGCATACCCGAGTCCATAGTGTCCGATAGGGACGAGGCTTTCTAAGCTATTTCTAGAGAGAACTATTCAAGATGTAGGGGACTATCCTAAAGCGAAGTGCCGCTTACCACCCCTAGACAGATGGTTAGACGGAGGTGGTAAATCGCAACGGGGAGACTTATCTTCATTGCTTTGTCTGAGATACACCAAAGATGTGGATCATTGTTTAAAATTGCGCAAATGTGAAGGAATGCTTATCCGCATGAAGGAACACTTATCATGCTCTCATAAAAATGTAGCACCGTGTGCAAATGTGCCAGACAAGATGAAGGATGAAATTATTGCTTACATGAAGGAGAGCACCACGACAAAACATTTACAACATGAGCAATTTGATGAAAGGGTCGAACAAGGTGTTTACTACGGGAGCGATAGTGGAAAGGGCTCTTCCTCTACTATACATAATAGAGGTGCGCGGGGTCTGATGGACCAGTATATGATTAATCTAGAAGAGGATAGAGGACAAGCACAGATGATGCTTACGGCTAGTACCAGAGAGGGTCGACGCCATGTTTGCATGGATATTGACATATTTTTTATGAGAATGTCATTCCATTTAATGTTACGACATCGCCGACATACTTTAATATGTTGCGATCTGTAGGGTTCTATGGGAGAGGGTTGAAGGCACTTTCCATGTACGAGTTGCGAATATGGATTTGATGATTCCACCCTGAGTTACAGAGTTTTGTTGTTAGAATTTTGGGTCTCACTTGTTCTCCCTCTAGGTGTGAGGGAAATTGGAGTACATATAGTCAAGTACAAACAAAGAGAAGAAATTGACTTTCAATACTCAGAATAAACTCCCTTGTGTATATTATGCACAACAAGAGGTTGAAAGATAGGAGGTTGAGGAACAAGGGGTTGAAGGATGATGAGGATCCATTGGTGTGAGATGATGAGGCATCTGATAATGAGTGGTTCATAGATGATGAGACATATTTGTCATTATCAGACCTGCAGTTAGAGGATCTAAGTGTGGATGTCTTGAGGAGCGAAGTGAATCCAATGGGCACATCCACTAGTATCAAACCACACACATCCACTAGTTTTGCAGTATAACAAACAAATAAAGGTATTTCACAACTTCTTATGTGTTATTACATTATATATATATATATATATGACGAGGGCAATTAACATAACAATAATCATTCTTATTGAACAGGGAAGAGAAAATTCAGTAACATTGAAGATGATGAAGATATAATATTCATAAATACAATTGGAGAAAAGATTCCCTTGAAGACCCATTTAGTGATGGGACATGATTGGATTTTATATGTTCTTTCTTATTTATACTTTAGGCGTTTTGATAGACAAATATTTTGTGGTTCTGTACTTTGAATTATACTATGTGATGCATATATTGCATCTAATTTATTATTTTTCACTAATCTCACTTGTCATTAGATGTTTTTATTGTATGATAGACTCTTACTGTTATTTACCTGCTAAAACCCTTAAATTCTCATTTACGCAATTCTTCGTCCGTAAGGCTTACGCCTCGCCTCATGGACGAAAAACACCTCGAGGCTTATTTATGCAATTTTAAACCTTGATGCGGATCAAATGGTTAGCATTGACTGAGTACTAGCATAACACTTCATATTATACAGTAGCCCAGACAACAACATTTAAAATCTTATATGGGAGGGATCCACCTCATCTGTTATATTATAGGCATGGGCAATACACTTGAGTCGTTAGTGGAGCAGTATTTGGGAGAAAGAGATAGGATCTTGGCAAAATTAAAAGGGCATCTATTGCATGCACAACAAATTATGCAGAAGCAGACATATGGACATAGGTAGGATGTGTAGTTTGAGATTGAAAATAGAGTTTATCTGAAGATACAACCTTACAGACAAAGGACTCTAGCTTGACGGAGGAATGAGAAGCTATCCCCCGATACTTTTGGCCATACGAGGTCGTGGTGGGATCGCCTATTGCCTACAGTTGCCACCAAATTCAACCATCCATCCAGCATTTCATGTGTCGCAAATGAGATGATCCATTGGAGAACATAGACCCTCGCTCACAATATCAGCTACACAATCAGAAGATATGGAGGTAATATTAGAACCATTGTAGGTACAAGGGGTGCGCCAAGGAGACAAGGAAGCATTAATCAAGTAGAAAAATCTACTAAAATATGAGGCGACGTGGGAAGCCTACAACACTATATAGAGGCAGTTTCCTAATTTCCACCTTGAGGATAAGGTAACTTTTTGGAAGTAGAGTATTGATGCTGTGGTGGACCTCACCTGCTCAGCAGAATTCTAGATGCCAAAAGGCTCCTTTTTTTGTGGGTCATAGCATCTCTTTTCAGATTTATAGAAGGAGAAGGATTAAGGGGAGATTATTAGAGGAAATCTTAGGTGCATTTATGATGGGATTAGGAATGGTTTTAGGGGAAAAGTTTGTATGGGGGGTTATATGAAGACATTTCTGGAGAGATACATTTTGTACTGAGATTAAAGGCAAAAGCAATACTCACCAGTCGCCGGAAGTGACCGGGGCTTGTGGTTTGAATCTTCCCCTTTACTCCAACCGCCGACCCCATCTCTCTTGCCCTAGCTGACAGCCTCCTCCTCCCCTAGCTCCCCACGCCGGCCAACCCAACCCCTTGCCCGAAGGCCACCCAAACTTCACCTTCCTCATATCTTCCAAACAACCTCCTCCCCATCCTCCACCCTCCCTACCTCCAAGCTAGCCGTCGACCCCTCCCAACTCATATCTCCCTCTTAATGATGATTTCCATCATCATAATAACCTTCTTAATTTAGCCTAGGTAATTTGGGAAACATCATTTTAATTTGAAATTCAAATTTGAATTTCAAATACTTTTCTAAATTACCACATCTAAATTAGGAAAGTCCCTAAATCTAAGTCCAAATTAATTCTAATTGGGATTGAATTTCTTTATTTCCTTCCAAAAGTGAGATAACGAAATTAGAAGCTTTAAATTTTCCCTCCCAATCCACTATTTCCCCAAGCATGCCCTACAAACGAAGATTAAAGGCAATATTTACTGAGATTGTCACCATACATGGAGAGATGCATTTTGTACTCAATGCGGAGAACTTGAAGCAATTTGAGACTTATATGTTTGATAGCAAGCTTGAAGAAGCCCTACAAGCATGGATGGTCTATAAGTGAAGCAAGAGGTACCTATATCTAGGCAATCTATCAAAGAAGAAATAGTCACCATAAGGCATGTTCAAAAGGAGACCAACCACATCAGCAAGAAAAATTAATTTTCTAACGCAACAAGTGGAATAATAAGGAGTTTGGGACATCAGCCTTCCCTCGTTTAGAATAATAATTTACTGGAGTTATTACTCCAAAAAGGGGACCCATGATATAAAGATTAGATCAGATGAATACAATCAAATCATCCATGATTGCAATTTGAGCATCAAATTGTGAAAAAATTAAAGGAATCAAGACAGATGAGATTTTGACAATTTGATTTGTTGATGAAGATTCCTAGTGATGATGATTCCCAGATAGCATCAATGAGATTGAATATCAAGGCAACTGAAGTTAACAGGTGAGGATAGATCGTCGACAGATTGCCTGATGATCCAAACTAGGATGCAAGAAAGTTGAGTCATTGGAGGCTGATCAAGAAGACAACGAGAATTATAGTGGCAATTCAATCTACAAATACTTCCCTAGTGGTGATGATTCCCAGATAGCATCCATGAGATTAAATATCAAGGCGCCTGAAGTTAACAGGTGAGGATAGATCATCGATAGAATGCCTGATGATCCAAACTGGGATGCAAGAAAGTTGAGTCATTGGAGGCTGATCAAAAAGAAAACGAGAATTATAGTGGCAAGTCAATCTATGAATACTTTTTAGGCCAACGAGATCTAGATAAGGATAAATTAGAATTTTCTTTGAATAAGGTTATTTTGAATTCAAAATTAGGGCTTCCTACTTTGTGAACTAATATTATGAAGGATAAGATTAGTCTTGAATTTAAATATATTATATTTTGCTTATTTCTAGGCCTTTTTCAACAATAAAATCATCAAATTCCTAACAAAAAATAATCCTCGCTTATCTCCTTTCCCCCTCTTTGTCGTCGAACATCGCAATATGAAAATGTCATTGATCCCTTGCCTCTAAATAGTCTAGAGCTAGTCCCTACTAATCTGTTGTCACGTCTTGCAATCCTTGTCAATCAGCCCTTCTTTGGCTATTGACGCTTCTTGAAGGAAAAAATATGAGAGGAAAAGTCATCAACATCAACGAAACTTAGTTGAGGTACCTTCATTTTAATTAATAGAATATCATGATCCTCCAAAATAAAATTTATACCCTTTTTGTAGTCAGCTTTAGCGTCTTATTATGTCTACGCCCTTTACATAAAGGTTTAAAGAATTAATATAATGTCATCCAAAACCTTTAGAGTAGGGCCCTCCAAGGTTAAAGTAACTTATTATTGCTAATAAAATAGAAACAATCACAATTACAACTCGCTGACTATAAGCTAAAAATGGCAGCAAGCTCATAGCCCTCTGCTCATGATAATAATAACCTCCATGATATAATGCTAATAATTAGAGCATATAATTCGACAATTCTAAGCAATAAATTCAAAACCAAGACTCAATAACTCTTTGAACTATGGTTCAACTAGTAAATTCCTAACTAATGAAACTATAGGATCTAACAAAATTTAATATCTAACCCCACACCATTTTTCAAAGCACGAAGTAATAAAGTGATAAATACATCATCTAAACTAGTGAACAATCTAAAGAGTACTCATTCAATCGAAGGGAATAATTAACTATGAAAAATTGTACGGAAAGTAAATCTTGAACCAGATAAAAATAAACCTGATACATCAAGGGGGTGCCTCTTGTGAGCCAAAGGGCCCAAGGGAGCTATTATTCATTATGTAAGGATGAGGAATCAAGGGGAAGCAATTTAGGAAGGGTTCCTAATTGTATTAATGCTATTTAGGAATGTTTTAATTATTTAGGAGGGTTTCATAATTGTGTTTATGTTAATTAGGAGGGTTTCAATTGTGTTTATTTTGTGTGAGGGCTATTTAAGGGGGAATTTTTTATAGGGTTAAGATTTTTTGTTTGTTAGATTTTATTTTTAAGGTTTGTCCAAGTTTCTAGTAGTAGCTAGGATTTACAGGATAGTTGATCTACCTCTCTAATTATAGATTAATTGTATCTTACATTATTATGAACCCGTTCGGAGGGATTTTCTGTAACACTGGTAGTAGTTGATCGTCTGAGCAAGTATGCACACTTCATTCCGCTAAAGCACCCTTACACCGCAATTTCTGTGATTGATGATTTCATACGAGAGGTAGTGCGCTTGCATGAATTTTTAGAATATAATGTATCAGATAGAGACAAGATGTTCATCAGTCATTTCTGGAATGAGTTGTTCTGTTTACAAGGGATAGTCCTGACGAGGAGCATGACATACCATCCCCAAATAGATGGTCAAACGGAAGAGGTCAACAAAAGCGTGGATACGTGATGCTTTGTATCGAGAGTTAGACAAAGTGGATTGCTTGGGCAGAGTATTGATACAACACTTTGTACCATTCAACAGCACAAACCATCCCTTCCAAGATTCTCTATGGGAGAGATCCATCTCATTTGATATATTATGGGCATTGCACTACACCAGTATCTAGTGTAGATAAATACTTAGAGGAGAGGGACAGGATATTAGCAGAGCTCAAGGGACATCAGTTGAGGGCCCAGTAGATCATGGAAAAAAAAAGCTGATTAGCACATGAGAGAAGTACACTTCGAGCCATGAGACAAGGTTTACTTGAAAAAGGTACCCTACTGACAAAAGAAACTAGCTAAGAGGAATGAGAAATTGTCCCCACAATACTTTGAGCCCTATGAGGTTTTGGAATGCATTGGAGCAATGGCCTATCGACTGGGATTGGCATCTTCGTCGGCCTTGCACCTAGTATTTTTTATGTCTTACAGTTGAGGTAGGCGATAGGAGATCAAACAACATATTCACTATGCCAAACTTAGACAGAAGACATGGAGGTCATTTTGGAACCCCTGGGAGTATAAGGGGTGCGCCAAGGGGAAACAAAAAGCACATAAATTACTAATCAAATAGAAGGATTTGTTGGAGTACGAAGCCACATGGGGCCATCGAGATGATCAGGAGAAAGTTCTCACTCTTCCACCTTGAGTATAAGGGGCATCTTTGGGGAAGGAGTATTGATACGCCAAGGGGGGTGGGGGCCTATTATTCATTATGTAAGGAAGATATATTACGGTGGAGCTGTTCAAGTTTTAATTATTTAGGAAGGTTTTAATTATTTAGGAATGTTTTCTAATTGTGTTTATGCTGTTTTTGAAGGTTTTAATTATTTAGTAAGGTTTTCTAATTGTGTTTATATTGTTTAAGAAGGTTTCAATTGTATTTATTGTGTTAGAGGGATATTTAAGAGGAAGTTTTGTCTAGGGTTAGGAACTTTTGTTTGTTGTATTTTATTTATAGGGTTTGTCCAAAGTTCTTGGCTACGGCTAGGATTTGTGAGAGAGCTGATTTACCTCTCAAATAGTAGATAAATTGTATATTGCCTTATTATTGAAGGATAAATAAAAAATCAACCCCTACCTTTGTGTTCGTACATTCTTTATTCTCATTTACTTTTTTTTTACTTCCAAGACGCATCAAAACCCTAACAACATGATAAGTTTTGGTTATATAATTTGACTCCTAAACAACACTTAATTTTCAATACATTGAACCTCAACCTGCTTTTTAGAGTTCATGTATTCATTGACCTTGTCTTAAAAGTTAAAACCAAATCAAGAATCAAATCAATTAAGTGAGAATCCAATGTTAAAATACAAACAAGATTTGATGCTCCAAGCATTCATGAAAAGGATAAATTATTACAATTTGGGCATAAAAAAATTAGGATTAACGAGAATTTTATGATCAAATATATTGATGAAGATTGCCAACAATGGTAATTTCCAGATCACATCATTAAGACTAAAGACCAAATCAATAGGAGTCTACAGGTGAAGATGGATCGTTGATCGAAAATCTGATGATCCAAATCTAAATGTAGGAAATCTAGATCATTGGAGGATGATTATAAGGAAAATGTGAATTGTCGTGCAGGTGCAGGTCAATCCAAGGATCCTAATTTAGCCAACAACCCTATATAATTTTGTATTCAAAACTATATAGCACCGATACTCCTATTTACGAAGTGTCATGTATCCGTATCGTGTCGTATCCGTGTCACTATATTCGTATCGATGCAACATATATTCAAAATGATAGCTTTTTATTTTGTGAAGTTATTTTATTAAGGATAAAATTAACCTTGAATTTTTTGTAATTTGCCTATTTGTAGGTCTTTTTTCAACAACAAGATTATCAAACTCCTCCCAAAAAAAATCTCTTTTCTTCTCTACCACTCAGTAGTTGGGCATCCCAGCAATAAAAAAGCCACTGTTTCCTTGCAGACTTTACCAATCACTCCTACTCTAGCTGTTGCCATGTCCTAAAATCTATAGTAAGAAAACTTAGTGAAGGTTTCATTATTTTAATTAATAGAACATTGTTGTGCCTCCTTAAAAAATCCTATACCCTTTACTTTGTATGTTTTAGCCTATTATTATAGATTCACATCATAACATTAAAAGGTTAGCATCAAATTAGTAATATAAACATCATCCCTAGCCTTTGGGGTCCTCCTAGGATGAGGCAACTTATGATTGCAAAAAAAACACCCAACGGTCACAACTTCAGCTTACTGATCATAAGCTGAAAGTCACTAGAAGCTCAGAACTCTATGAACATGGTAACAATAAGCTCCATGGTATAAAGAAAATAGTTAAAGAGTAAATCATTCCCAAATTCTAAGCTATACCATCAAAATCAAGGCTCTGTGACTCATTGAATTATGATTCACTTGGTAAATTCCTACATGATAAAACTATAAGATCATGAAATGGTTTACCACCTACCCAAACCTATTTATCAAAGCACCAAGCAACAATATGATCAATATATAATAACATCTAAAATAGAGAACAATATAAAGACTAAAGCTAAGCAGCCTCTTTAATCGAGAAAGTTTTCTCAATTAAACTAGGTAATTAACTATGAGAATTAGTGCTTATAATAAGTTTTAAAGCACATCAAAATAAAACCCTAACAGAGTAATAAAATTTGGCTATATAATTTGACTCCTAAATAACACTGAACTTTCAATATGGTAGACCTCAACTTGCTTTTCAGAACCAAGCATTCTTTCTTCTATCTTAAAATCAAATAAAGAATCAAATCAATTTGTTAAAATTTATAGTCTTAAAATCCCAGCATAATTTGATTTGCTAATATGATAATTATTACCAATATTAACATTTTCTATAGTCAAGGCAATGCGACGTGTTGGATCTAGGAAGAGATCATATAAAACCTCGATCCATCCTCTCCTCTACAACTCATCCTATTCCAATTATTTCAACATAAACTCATTACAGTCCAAATTATTGGTCATATAGTGCCCACACCCAAACCTTTAAATTTATATGTCCCTTGTTAGTGCTAACATTGCAGAGTGGGGATGCAAATTGGAGGATTTGTTCATCAATCCATGAGTTTAGGCTCTTTGATAGGATGGCAATGATGGCTACTTGTTGGAAGAGAAAGGAGAGAGTTAGGAAAGCCAAGGAGTTATCTTGTAATACATTGTTGAAGAGGAAGAAAGTGTGGGAGATAGAGATTGAAGAAAGGGAGTAGGAGAATGGTAGAAAGGGGGATTGGGTGATGAGAGGAGAACCAAAAGGGGCTGAGTAATTTTCTTTATATTCATTATTTCAGAAGTGTACATAAGGGTTACTAAACATAGGCATAGGGGGCCAAACCATATCACTTATTCATACAACAAGTAATCCTTAAATGCTTGGAAGTCCAAAAAAATATAAATGATCAGCTATGAAGATGCATCAATGATTACATTAAGTATTGATGTTAATGGGTCAGATTTGCATTATCTCCAATAGGTAATAAAGAACTCTCCTATGGAAAATGAAAGTGGAGGTGGTTATTTCTAAGAACAAAGGTAATAGGCAAAACACTTCAAAGGAGATACATAAGCAATTTAGGGGAAGGAGATGATGATGATCATAACCATAAGCCCTATTAACTAGTGTGCTAATAAGAAAGATAGGAATAGGAGGTGATGAGGCTTAGGGAAGTAGTAATCTCACTTTAAGAAACACTATCAAGTAATTAAAGGGGCTCAAGGCTCTATCTAAAGACCAAATGATTTTCAAAGTTAAAAATCAAGCTAATGTTAATCTTCTAAGGAAATTCAATAACATGTGCATTACGTTTTGTAAGGGCCAAGAAAAAATAATGTGGAGCTATTTAAAGATTTTTTGAGGAAAGCATTTCAGTGGATACAAACAAGAATATAACGCCCTTCAAGGAATTCTTGAGCACTTCTATGAGTGCTTGTTATACTCCTATAATATTTCCAATTTGTTTAGCATTATGGCAACAAATATCAATATGAAATTATGGCATTTGAACATAATGCATGTCGGGGTAAAGTGCTAAGATATATAGCTGGATTGTGATGCATGCCATTAATAACTTCAATAGTTGGTGACCAATTGTGTGGTTAATTGAATTGGTACGAGAGAAAATTGTAAGAGTATTAGATCCCAAGTGCCCAAGCAATCCCCAACAAACTTCATAGTAGGTTAGCAAGAGAATGATTTAGGACTTCAATTTGGCAATTAATTTAAGGGTAAAAGGCATATAAAAATATCAAAGTTATGAGAAAGTGTCAAAAGGGTTTTCCAAAAGGGTTTTCCAAAAGTATTCTGATAGAAAAATGAAGGTATTTAACTATTTTTACAATCAAATTACTTCATTGAAGAATAAGTGTGCAATATGCAGGGCATCGATAAGTTTTTAATAGTATAGAAAATGAGCCATTCTAGAGAATTATTTGACATAATATAGATTATAACATGTCCTAAATTGATCTTAGAAAATCCAAGAATGAGATTCATGCCCATGTCCTCCCAACGTAATGTGGAATGGGAAAAATGATGAGAGGCCCCACAGGTTATTAGCTAGTTTTATCCATTTGGTGATGTGGCAATAGCCAAGAATGTTGGCAACATCTTTCTTCATGTAAAATCAATAAAATTGAGTTTTGAAAAGGCTAACGGTACCTGAAATGTGCATACCAAAATAAAGAAATCATGTAGCGATATGCAACTAATCCGGAATAACGAATGTTAAAGAGAGTGCCATCTCTTAGGTAATAATCAGATGGGGGTCATTACTAATTAAATCATGGATAATAAGGCAGAAGTCAAGATGTAGTTATCATGTTTCAATTAGTTAAAATCAGGTGCTGAAGTTGCCATGGTAGACAAGACTGGATGCACTCACTCAACTAAGTGCATCGATGACTTTGTAGCCACTCCAACACGCTCGAGACAAAAGAATGCTTTTGCAGAAAAGTGACCTACTTAGCATAGCGCAAGTTAAGTTTCTTCTGGGAGGGGATATATTTAATTAGCCGGTCTGGTCAGCAATATCTAGATCAAAATCCGTTTATTAGAAAATCATAAAGGGCTACTTGGTTGCAAGATTTAGCAGAGAGTTAGCTAGGATTTAGTCTAAGGCTTGCCAAACAATTTCGAGCCACAAGATGCCAGCTAGCTTCTTAAATCCCAGTTTGCTCCAATTTTTGGCTAAATTTAAGATTTAATAAATACTGGGGGAAGTACAATTTAAGAGATTTACAAGACTTATCCTCACTGTGCCTCTTTCTCTAGATTCAATTAAATCCTAAATCTTATGAAATATATGCCAAACAATTTTCATAATTTAGCACCACCAAGATTTACTGAGCATGAATTAACAAGCTTTACTAAATCCAAATCTACTTCGAAAAGACTCGTTCTCAGTGAACAATTAAGTAGATTTAGAACTAGGGTTTCCGAAAGTACCGATTCCACCGATGAGGCAAGACACCGCCACGATCGGCTCCTGGACAACGAAGATCTTCAACTTCTCCATCACCCCCATTTCCCTCTTTCGTCAGCTAATTTCTCCTTCGGGTAGTTCAGAGTGAATGCGCGCCCGATCGTGCCAGCTCCAAGAAATGATCGCCAGGGCTGGAGAAATGGGTTTTTGGACGGACGGTACGGAGGTCGATTGGAGACGCGACGGGTTGCGGGTTTGGTTTTTATTTCCGGCTGATTTATGTTTCTGATTTCGGTTCGGCCCGCTATCCCGCCCGATTTTGACCGGCTACATTCCTAAATTGCTAATGGCCATGAACCAATCAAAAATTGATCCGCCATCAATTTAATTCAACCCTAATCCAACGGAATAGGCAAACGAGTCAGAAATTCATACTCGGATCTGATCCATCGGGTTGCTAGATTGACTCGACCTGTTAACCCAGGTTGCGAGCAGGATAGCAGGAGAGTTAGGGTGTAGGCCTAGAGGCGAGCGCAGGTGAGAGATGCGGAACTTGAGCGGGCAAGGGTGAGGCACTAGGGTGAGCAGCGCAAGCGTGGGGTGCGAGGGCACGCTACGGGAGATGCACGCGTGGCTGCTTTGTGCAGGTGTGGGTACGGTACGAATGCACTGGCAGTGCAGCAGAGCATCGGTGCCTATGCAGGTGCGGGAACGTAGGTGGGTAGCCAGAGCTCGGGTCAAATTCGGGTTAGAAGGTTGGCACAAACTAGACATGATTTTTCAAATGCAACATAAATTGGAACCCGAACCTGATTGGTTTGTTAAACAGTTCAACATGAACCTGATTTTTCTAGGTCAACTTTGGATCAGATTAACGGGTATAATCAAAATTGACACCCATATCTGACACCTCTATTCGAGGCTCCCAATCAATCACATTGTGACTTCTAATTTCTAAAGGTAGGGATTTTTTTTCTTTTTCTATGGTAGACCCACATATGTTGTATCTCTATGTTCTCTCCATCGCTAAGCATTGGACAACTTCATGATGACATTGTGAGACAGGTGATCAGTGATCACATGACTCTTCCTGAATGTTGCCTCCTTCCCTCTTTTCCATCTTCATTTCTCTCTACATTTCTAAAATCAATGAAAGAAAGAAAAGGCTTAGGTCCAATAATAAATTTGTAAATCAACTCATCTTGTTCTTTTATTTTAAGATAATCATTCCATTGGCATTTTGGCTCTAGTTCTTTGTAGGTTAAGGAAAAAACAAATATTCATTTAGATTTCTTGGTTCAACCTAATGTTAGCTTCCCTTTTTCTCCCCCACATAAATGAGTTGATGGGATGAGTCTGGTCAAAACAGGTCTAGATGAGGTTCATGCTTTTGACCCATTTGTTAAATGGATCGAGTTAGTTCAATGGGGGTCAAGTTTGGGGCTAACCCAAACTCGAACCAAAAATAAATTTTGACATCCCCTAGTCTAATTTTAGTGAGAATCAGTTTACTTAGATTAGTGCCTTCATCTAGTCAATGTTCTGAGGGCCAATTTGTTTAAAATTATCTAGAAAAAAAATATTTTAAAAATATTAAAAAATGTTATAATTCTTTATATGAGATAAATTTACTTTTTGGTGCATCAAATATAAGCTTTTGGGATTTGAAATTTTTCTAAAAGAATGAATAAAAAAATTTAATTAGTACTAAATGTTCTAATATTAAAAAAAAGTATATATTTGTAAAAAAGTAAAGTAATATGATAAAAATCCTTATTACTATTTCCATTGACATTTGATATTTTTATAAAAAGTTTGTATTTCCATTGATGATAGTATATATGATAGTATATATTTCTTCCTCCTAACAAAAAGTTTGTATTTCCATTGACATTTGATATTTTTATAAAAATCCTTATTACTAAAATTATTTTGATTAATCATAATTTAATAGGTTTTAGTTTGTTAATCATATTTTAATCAAGCCCAATTGATTAGTGGATCAACTTAATTGGTCATTGAACCAAAGTTTACCCAATCAAACTAAATTTGACCCATTAAGATCAATTTGATTGACCTCAAAAAGCCTTCCATTTGATTCAAACAAGTTAATCATATCTCGATGGAACCAATTGACCCCTTGATAGTTAATTTGACCCGCTGGACCCATGTTAGTCCAACTCAATATGACTCAATTAAATGCATATCATTATATTGACCAAATTGAGCATGATCAATGCCTATATTTCATCAAATTAAGTTAAGCATAGTCAAAGTGACTCAATTTAGTTTTGACTTACCATATAGACCCTAAAACAAACTTAGGCTAATTGGATCCAACTAAAGCAAATGGACCTAAACCTCAATTGAGCCAAATTAACATAACTCAATTCTCAATTGATTACATATGGATTTATGTTAACTTAAAAAAAAAAAGACCAGCTTTAATACCTTAATCCTAGGGTTAAATCACCTTAACCTTGGATAGAGCCTAATCAGGGCTTATTCCCTAAACCTATAACATATCCCAACCTAATATAACCCACATACAGAATTGGTCATATCATGTTGGATGGTGACAAACCAAGCCCAAGATCTAGTTTTGAGAACTTTTCATATTCATTAATTAAAAACAGATAATAGAGCAATTAAGTAACATCCAATAAAAACAAAAAACATCCACAAATTTCTTCTTTTCATTTTCTCAACACACACACACACACACTCATATATATAATACATGGTTATGATAGAGACATAGTAGAGCACAAAATAACCATGACTATATAAAATCATGAAACCAAAAAAATACCTACACAACCAAATTATTAGAACCTGCCATCTAGCTACATAACCAGCTCTTTACCCTTTCCCTGAATTAAAATAGAATATATAAAAAGTGTGAGGTAATCAACAAATCATACTCACTAATCTAAATTTTTAATATTAAACCTAATATTCATTTGATTGAGTTGAAAAAAATGATTAACAAAGTTAATGTACTAAATAGAATAATGTTGGCAGATAATAGTAATCGAATATGAAGTTTTGATATGCACCAAGAGGGATAGAACTGGCCCAAGCTAACCAAGAGAGAGGTGAATTGAAAAACTTTAAAACCCAAGATAAAACTCCAACCAAAATCACCACAAACAAAGTGCAAAAGAAAAATAAATGCGAAAGCGATAATAAGAAAAGAACACACCGGATTTATAGTGGTTCGATCAAACCTTGATCTACATCCACTTCTTGGAGGCACCCTCCAAGTATTACACTAAAATCGTGACTCTC
>NW_021319496.1:154895-231591 GCF_001605985.2 Dendrobium catenatum
GGGTTCTAAGATCTAGGATCCAAGGGAATCCTAGGCTCTAGAGTAGGCCCTAAGGTCTGGGTCTAGGAAAGGATCTTAAGTTCTAGAACAGGCCCTAAGGTCTAGAATTGATCTGAAGTTTGGAAGGGCCTTAGTGACCTCATATAAAAATGAGGTCAACAAGGGTCTCCTAAAATCAGATCTTTAGGGTGACTCGAAGAGTATCTCCAATCTCTAGGTAAAGTGTGTGAAATTTCAACCCTTTCCTCCAGATCTACATTTTCTACTCATTGGGTAACCTCTACTACTCCTTTAGTGTTTTGGTGCTCTACCCCCTTCTCCATGTTTTTTAATCCAGTGGCAATCTCTCCATCATCATCATCCTCAAATCTAGGCTTTCTAGGATCAGACTCATCAAACACTACATGTGTAGTATGTTCCACCACCAAAATCCTCTTATTAAACACCCTAAAAGACTTCCTAACACTATAATATCCTAAGAACACTCCATCAAATTTTGGGTCAAATTTTTCTAAGTGAGACTTCCCATTGTTGTGAATGAAAATCTTACATCCAAAGACCTGAAGGTGGGAAAGATTGGGTGTCCTACCCATAAGAATCTCATAGGGTGTCTTATCTAATTTAGCTCTAACATTCACCCTATTTAACACATAACAAGCTATTTTAACCGCTTCAGCCAAAAAAGTATTTTTGAAGTGAATACTCAGCAAGCATGGTTCTAGCGGCTTCTATAAAGGTTTGGTTCTTCTTTTCAGCTATCCCATTTCCTGAGGGTCCTAGGAGCTGAGAAGTTGTGGATAATCCCCTTGTCCTCAAAAAAATCTCCAAATCTCTCATTTTCAAACTCTCCCCAATTGTCACTATGAATGGTCAAAATCTTACACCCTAGTCTTTTCTGAATCCAAGTAAAGAAGACATTAGACTCATCAAATGACTCATTTTTTGTGTGATTGAAATCTAATCGAAGTAAACTTTGAGTAGTCATCAGAAATCACAAAACCATATACTTTTCCTCCCAAGCTGGCAGTGCTAACAGGTCCAAACAAATCCATGTGAAGGATTTCTAAAGGTCTAGAGGTGCTAATGTTCTTAATGGAGTGAAAAGTGGAGTGGATTTGCTTTCCTAATTGGCAGGCATCACAAAGGTGGTATTTTGAAAACATAAGCTTGGGGACACCTCTAAATAGATCTTTTTGGGTCACTTTCCTAAGGGTTTTCATACTGGCATGATATAATCTCCTGTGCCACAACCATGAATCATCAATAGCAATTTTTAAGAAAAATGAAGCAGCACCTTCAATGTTATTTAAATCAAGCATGTAAACGTTGTTGATACGCTTTCCCTGTAAAATAGTGTTATTATTTAAGCTCATAATGCATGTGTTTGCCAAAAAATTTATGATGAAGCCCTTGTCGCAAAGATAGCTGATGCTGAGTAAGTTGTGTTTCAGTCCATCTACAAGCAAAACATTTTCAATCAGATGATTCTTAGAATTATCAATTATACCTTTTCCTACCACCTTCCTTGTGGTGTTATCTCCAAGAGTCACCTTGCCTCCTATCCTGGTCTCCAGCACTATGAATTGACTAGCATCGTCAGTCATATATCGAGAGCATCCACTGTCCAGGTACCACATGCTCTCACAAGGCGTTTTGTGAGAGCTTGCCTACAAAATTATCAAATATAAGATTTAGGAACCTAAACATGTTTGGGTTCCTTCTTATGGAAAGTATAATACAATGCATGCTGTGGAATATGTAACTTGGGTCTCCAGACCCAATGTGGGCTATTGTGAACGATGCAAGTGTGTACTATGTGTCCTAACATGCCACATAAAAAACATCTAACTGCAAGAAAAGGATGCACTAATTTACTCCTATGGTGATGCTTTTTATGCGATGCATTAAATGAAGATTTTTATTTTCAAAGGTTTTTAAATTTTTTAATTTTTTATATTTTTTTTAACTCAGAATGGGACAATTTTAAAGAATCATGAGAATCAGATAACTCAGTATGCTTTTTGTTTAATGCATCAAACTCATCAAGCAAAGCCATGTGATTTGAATCAATTGTTGAATTATCTTTGAGAAGATTTTCATGCTCTTTTTTTAAATTAAAAAATTCCAATTTCAGGCTAGCTTGAGTTTTCTTAAGATTTCTATATGATGCATGGATTTTTTTAGAAACTTTAAGGAGTTGTTCATAGGTTAGTTCACATACCTCTTCTTGGTTAGTTTGACCAAGATTATTGTCTGCCATTAAGCACAAGTTTGTTGTCTCCTCCTCAGGTTTAGTTTTAGAGGAATCTGAAGCAGTATCTGCCTAGAAGACCTTTTGGAATTTCTTATTGCTCTTGTCCTTTTTGAAGTTTGGTTTCTCCTCACCCTTCTCCTTACTTAGGTGTGCCTTTAGCATTGGACAATCAGCTTTAACGTGCACAGGCTTCCTGCATTCAAAGCAAATTATTTTATTAGAATTCTTAAAATTTTTGTTACCCTTACCTTTATTTCATTTTTTATGATTCTTGTGCTTCTTCCTTAGAAAGCTCTTAAATTGCCTTGTGATTAAAGCAACATCATCGCTTTTAGACCCGGAAGAGTCAATGTCCGTATCGTTCACCTTGAGTGCCACCGTTTTGTCTTTCTTTCTTTCACCTGCATCAAGATTTCCTTGGTTCACCCCTTGCTCGTAAGCAATGAGTGAACCAAGTAAGTTATCGATCAAATAAATATTTAAATCTTTAGATTCAGATATTGCAGTAATTGTTACATCAAAAGAGGAAGGCAAACATCTTAAAATTTTATTTACTTTTGCATAGTTTGAAAGGTCTCTTCATAATGCATGCAATGAAGCAACAATCTGAGTAAACCTTATATACATTTCTGAAATTGATTCAGAAGGTTTCATATAAAAAAGTTCGTAATCATGCAAGAGAATATTCAAATGGGATTGCTTGACTTCTTTAGTACCTTCATAGGTGATATATAATTTATCCCAAATTTCTTTACCAGTAGTGCAAGTGGAAACACACATGTAATCTTCCGATTTTAAAGCACAGAAAAAATAGTTCAAATATTTTGCATTTAATTGTACTAAATCCATATCATCTAGATTCAATTCAGTAAAAGGAAGTGGAACAATAACGCCATTTAATTTTCCAGTTAAAGGTGTATAACAATCCTTAACAAGCATCCACATGCGATAATCAATTGATTGTAAAAACATAGACATGCGAGTTTTCCAAAAATCAAAAGGGATATTATCAAATAAAGGTGGTCAGGTAATAGAATACCCTTCCACAGTATTATGATTTCTGTTGTTAGTCATGGATCAAAAAATTCAAAAAAGTTTTTAAACTTAGTTTTTATGAATCCCGCTCTGATACCACTTCAAAGTTCGTTAGGGATGTTAAGCCCTTAAGAACTAGCCCGATGCAAGCCAAGAGGGGGGTGATATGGTATTTTTAAAAATTTTCTTTATGTAAAAATATCCATAAAACTTAAAACAAAATCACCACAGAAATAAAAGTGCAAAAATAAAAATATGCGGAAGCAAAATAAAGAAAGATCACACCAAATTTATAGTCGTTCGGTCAATCCTTGACCTACGTCCACTCCTCGGAGGCACCGTTCGAGTATTGCACTAACTAAGTGTCTCACATTTAGCTCCCACATCTTGGAAGAGAAGCCTTTACAAGATTAGAAAGAGCCTCTACTACTAATCCTTTAATGGCAAATATGTACTGCACATTGGTCTTCTTAACTTGGAAAAGTAGATGCAAGTTGGTTCATGGGATGTGTGAAGATTATGCTTTTCAAATTGCAGCAAACATCATTTTCTTAGCCACTGTAAGCAATTTTATCAATATACATTCGGAAAATTGGGATACTAATCAGCTTATGTTGTCTTCTTCTTGGTGTCCTTCTCCACCCGGGTGGATAAAGATAAACATTGATGCCTCACTCAAAAGAAATTACTTAGCAGGTATTGGCGGTATCATAAGGGATGAAAAAGGAAAATTTTTATTAGCTTTTGGTACCCATTACTTGCATTGGGACATAGCACAAATGGAATTGTTGGCTGTTTACTACTTGAAGAACATAATGAGAGATTGGATGCATGAAGCCCAAGGAGTAATCATAGAAGGAGACAATCACAACATTATTAAATTTCTTCAATTAAATTTGAAGAGATGGAAGAATTATGGAAAAATTGAAGAGGATCTTGCATTCATTCAAGACTTTAACCAGGTTTTATTTTCTTATTCAAATATATTTTATAACAAATTAGCTTATTTTTGTGCTAATTTGGGTTGCAATAAAAGTTTTATTTGTGAAGAACTCAATAATGTGGATATCCCACTTTCATTCTTTATTATTTTGAAGGAGGAATACGATGGATTAGGGTTGGGATGATTTTTCCTTAGCTTGTATTTTATTTGCTTTTATTATTAATGCATTTATGCATTTTATTCAAAAAAAAAACCTTTACAATAGACTCCTTTTCACCAACCCGGTGCGGCAGAGAACCGATTCCTTTTGCTTCCTCCTGAAGCAGGTAGAGAATCCAGTTCTTTGCTGAAGTAGACCTCCCAAGAACCTCCCAAGGATGAAGGATAAAGAATGGAGATGATGACTTGGAACCTTTCTTGTAGCAACCTTTGTGAACCCTCTCACAAACTCCCCCTCATAAGTTCCTCTCCCTCCCTCTCTCTCTATCTCTCTCTCTCTCTCTCTCTCTCTCTCTCTCTCTCTCTCTCTATCTCTCTTTCTCTCTCTCTCTCTCTCTCGTAAGGATCTCTCAGGTCAAGACAACAGCTCTCAAGGTATTTAGAATGAGAAAATTCGGGTCCTTTAAATAGAATTTCAGGAACCGACTTTATCATTCAGGCCGATATAAATATCATCCTGGCCTATCAGTATGAAATAACCTCAATCAGCTGGGATGATTTAGGACAATCAGAAGAAAATTGATTACAATGTCCAAGTCGATGCAATATCGTCCTGGCCAATTAGTTCAAATATGAGTATAATAATCTAGAATATCACCCTGAATAGAGTCTGGCCGATTCTACGAACAGCCTGGCAGATCTGATTATATCAATCAGCTTTAATTGCTTTCCGTAATTTCTAGATTAATTTAGGCATAACTGTGTTGTATCATCCAAGCTGATGTGGAGATCGTCCAAGACGATACTTTAAAATAAAGAATACCTAAATTGATTATGGCAGCTGATTCTTTCTGATTTGAGCCTATCGTCCTGGCCGATACAAGTATCAGTCAAGATGATTTGCTTAATGATTGCTGCTTAACCAGGATGCCCTAATTCGGTTTTCTATTTTTAGTTGAATCGTTCTGGCCGAAAGGAACATCATCTAGGCCGATGTACTCAGAACAAAAAAATTTAGAAAGACCACTTAAGTGTGTGTGTGAAAGGTTACTTAGAATCAGGAACCACTTTTATAATTGACTCAAGAAAAGAAAAAATACATACTTGACTCAACCTAAATCTACCCGATCTTGAGCTGGCTTGAGCTGCATTCGATCTTGTGGTCCTAGAAAGTTAGTAGGCAAAGAAGTCATAGGGAATTATGAATGTTTGTTATCATCAAAAGTCTAATCTATAAAGTCAGGTTTACAACGAAAAGGAGATCCCAAGAATCAGATTTGACACTATCGCCTCACCAGTTGACCCGGGCAGAAGGTCAAAATCAAAGTAAACACTTAAATTAGAAGAAACTTGGAGGTATAACCTCTCTTTTTAACATACATCTTATTTTAGACGTTAGCCACACTCAACCAAGAAAGAAATGGGCGGAGGGACCAATGGAAGAAAGGTAGTTAGGACTACCAATGAAATAAAATTTCATCACTATTAGAGATGGAGAGAGAGATTCATCCCACTGGGCGTGCTATTTTTTTGTTGCTGAAATTTTGAAAGCAGATTTTTCAAAGCTTGGTTTTCTTTGGGAGTTAAAATTAGATTCTAATTCTAAAACCAAATCATCCCGTTAGAAAGAGTATATCACATCGAAAGGTGAAAATAAAATTTCATAACAATATTCAGATTTAGAATTAAGAAATTCATCTTAATTATTGTGACCGGAAGCTAAAGAGAACTTCATATATCCCCGAATGGTCAAAATGAGGTTCAACTGAATATCTAACTACAATATTCAAGAAGTGTGATCATTTAGTTCACATCCAAAGCCTTATCAAAGAATGATGTGTCTCGTCAAATGGAGATAATACCATTCAATGATAATTCTTTGAATGTAATAATAACGATCATCATTTGATCTTTCCCAGAGGAACCCAACATGAATTTTTAAAACCAGGTGAGTGTGTGGTTCTAAATCTTCTACGAGCGCAAGCCCTCGTAGTTAATTACATCATAGGGAGACATAGTCCCCTATGAAAACTCTAGATTAAAATAGCGAAAAAAAATTGTTAGATTTTCTAGGAGTGATATCAAAAAGAGAGGTGAATTTGAGAAGCTCAAAAAGGAATGGATAAAAATTGAGCAGTTATTAACAAAATCGAGGGAAGAGGAGTAGGGGACACTTTGAGATTCCATAACAATCTAGAAGTGTCCCAACTTAACCTAAGTGTTAGACTTTATGTTTTGGATTAAAATGATATTTAATTAGAGTTGAGCATTTTATTAGAAATTTGGGATTAGATTCCAGAAAATTGGGGTCTTATAATCAAAGATCTGCCTCGGATCCTAAATCTAAATTTGGACACTGGATCACAGTCGTCCGAACCTAAGTAATGCAGTGCATAACCTAGACTTACCCTTGCTTAGATTGGGGAGCTAGCTAACCACTCATTCGATTTAAAATACATGAGTCCGATCTTTTATGAATGAGTGGTAGGGATGTTTTATTTAAAGTTTTGGAGAGTTGGGGCCGACTTCTAGAGATTTCCCTAAATAGCCCCATTGAATTTTGCTGGGTACAAAAATGCTAAATACTAATGTAATTAAAATTTTGACACTTTTAATTTGTTTCTAATGCAATGCATGCTAGTCAACAACATTAAATCAAATATTCTTGAAAGTTAAAAAAAAAATAAGCTTAGAAAATAATTCTTTAGAAGACTACACTTCCCTAGGTCCGATACCTCGTCCTCATAGGTCAGGGCAGGATCTAAAGCATGGAGAGAGTTGTGCAAAAATATACATGCGACCCTAGGTCGATCCCCAACTATTTCCCTAAATTCATTATCTTTCTATGTTATTTAGACTCACTAAATTTTAAACTTTAAGATTATGAGTATAAGAATTTTCACACCCTTACGAGTCTGGCGTACCCAGGTGAAAATAAAAGCAGCACACAAACGCCAAAAAACTAAGAAAAGTAGGTAATTCTATACGCAATCTTCTCAACAAATCAAATATAAATGAATTAATTAATAAATCTTCATAGGAAAAGTTGTCTTACTTATTATAAACCAAAATTTATAGAAAATAAAGTGGCCAGGAACCACTGATAACAACCCGGATTCTAAAGCTAGTAGAGATGCAAGTGTTTTTGAATGGGATACTTTCTTTCTTCAATTCTTCAATCTTGTTCTCCTTCGGGCTCCTTTTCTTCAGGTTCCTTGGATTCTATGTACTAGGCTACCCAAATGGATAAGAGGGCACTTCCTTTGAGGGGAAGGCCACTCTCTTCTCTTTGGGTAGGGAAGAAGTGATCCAAATGAAAGTTCGTTAGGGATGTTAAGCCCTATAGAACTGGCCCAAGCTAATTAAAAGAGACAGGTGATTTGGTAAACTTTAAAGCCAAAGATAAAACTCCAACCAAAATCACCACAAACTAAGTGAGGAAGAAAAATAAATGCGGAAGCGATAATAAGAAAAGAACACACTAGATTTATAGTGGTTCAGTCAAACCTTGACCTACATCCACTCCTTGGAGGCACCCTCCAAGTCTTGCACTAAAATCGTGACTTTCCTTTTGCCCCCATAGCTAGGCGGAGAAGCCCTTACAAAATCACTTCCACCTTCCCCGGTGCGGCGGAGTCGCCGGGTCCTTTGACACCAAGGAGATCTTCTTCTTTGGTGAACTTACCTCAAGACAAGCCTTGAATCCGATGGTACTAAGGCGCGAGTTCGCCGGAGCAACCATGTGGAATCCCCTCTGCACTCCCTTGAGTTCCCCCCCTCACAGGTTCTTCTCCCTCTCAAACTCCACCCTTTCCTCTCTCCCTTTCAAGCTCTCTCTTCAAGTTTCCCCCATAAGAACGAAGCTATGATGGCTGCCAAAGACCTTTACAAAAGTTTCCATGCCATAGCTTAAATAAAAGCTCTCAAAACAAGATCATTAATGCAAGTTGCTGACTTTATCGTCCAGAACGATAGAGATATCGTCCTGGCCGATTAGTTCAAATATGAGAAAAATCATCCTGAATATCTCCCTGAAATGAAGCTAGACGATGTCTAATCGTCCCGAACAATCTTGCGATCGACCTGAATGAAATCTCCATTAATTGCTTTCCAAAACTGCCTGAGAAATTTTGAAAAAATTGTCCTGGATCGTCTGGGATGATATTTTATAGTCCAGGACGATCCACCGGGACGATGTCCAAAAATATGTATTTCCTAAGTAGATATGGTAGCAGATTCTTGCTGAATTGAGCCGATCATCCTGGCTGATACAAAATCGTCCAGGACGATGTGTTTTGCATAAAGACGGCTGATTTAATGAGGATGCCCTAATTAGGGTTTATACTTTTGTCAGATCATCCAAGACGATATAAATATCATCTCGAATGATGTTACCAAAAATAAAAATTTTTTAGAGCACAACAAAAAATCTTCCAAGTTACAAATCATAAGATGCCACACAAAATGCAAGAGACTCATGAAAGGAAAAGGATTACAAACTGACACAAACCTAGTCTACCCAACCTTGAGCTGGTTCCAAATTGCAGTCTGATCGTGTGGACCTGAAACGTTAGCACATAAGGTAATTGTAGAGAAATAACCATTGATCCGAAACACCAAATTTAGATCTCTAAATAGAAAAGGGCTACTCCCCTAAGGGGTGCCCTTTTCTCTTTGGAGTCCAAACATTGGAGCTAAGTATCTCAATTCAAAACTCTACTTTCACAACACTTTAGATTTGAACAAATTACATTTATATGGAAATGCAAAATTCTAAACTCTCCTGTATGATTATCCTAAGTAGTTACTAAATCAAAATATATTCCCAAGCAGTTATATATTTATAGAATAGGAAGTAAACATACTAGCCACGCTCTTTTTATTACTTTAGGGGCTTTAACAGCTGAAGCATCTATGCAAGCAAAATTATAATTGATTTTTTTTATTGATTTATTCCCCTTTTTATTTCCCTGCACGAGCGTGGCCACATGCAAAAGATTATGTGAACATCCAGATCGTTCCTATCCTAAGGGTAATCTAGTTTCCAAATACATCAATTATTCATAGAGTGCAGTAAAAAGTAAGCAGACCCAACAAGGAAATTTCATCCACAACATGTAGTGAAATTATGAAAAATCCGGCACACAGCAGTAAAGTATACACCGTCCTAACCTAGATCTAGAGTTGGTTGTCCTAGCAAACCATCTAATGTGTGTGTAAAAGGTCATTTGGCTAGGGTAGATCCTAGGTTGGGTAATTAGTTAGCCTCATCGGCCTGGGTTACCCAGTAGTAATCAGGGTTGACTAAGTGGCTTAAGTTGATTGATGGTTAAAAGTATATGAATTTTAATGAAAATTGGTTGATTGCTAGTTTTTTAAAGTTTGATTAATTTAAGTTTGCTAGTAATCGATTCGTGGCGTTGTGCCACCAGGCTCGAGGAACAAGCCTCCTTATGATACGTAGCCCCATAACCCAGAGTAATCTGGCCGATAAACATAATTAAATGGTTAAATAATTAATAATTAATCTATTTTAAGGTTTAACACCTCTTAGAATCTATTCATGACGTTGTGCCTCCAGGCTCGAGGAACAAGCCTCCTTAGGATACGTAGTCCCGCAGCTCGGAGTAGCCCAGCCAATAAACTTCACCTTTAGGATAGTTGTTGTGTTTTGAAAGGTTAGTTGAGTGTTTTAAACATTAAATTAATATTTTCTGCAGTTTGAAATTAAATATTGAAAATTGAAAATTTTGATTATTTTAATCATTTAATTAAGGGGGAGAAAATTGACATTTAGAATTAGAGACAAACTTGAAGGTTTTAAATTTTTAACAAATACTAGACCTTATTATGAGTTGTTAGACAGATAGCACACTTAATTTAGAATTTTTTATGAAAAGTTATAATTTATAGAAGTTTGAACCCATTTTTAACCTAAGGTTGACCAAAATATTAAATTTTTTACTTTGACTAGATTTTGGGGGTTTCAAATTATTGGAAAATATTGAATTTTAATTAGAATAATTAGAAACTGAGTTTGATTGATTTAGAATTTTCTATAATTAGTTATGAATTTTAGAAATTTGAGTATTTTTTGAAATTATTTATTATCCTAATTAAGAACCTTTCTTAGTGGTTTAAACCTAAATAAATCCTAAACTTCTTGAAATCAAAATCAAAGATCAGACATGATCTAAGGGGAGATCAGGAAGTTTTTATAGATTTTTTTTGGGATTTTTAATGATTTTTAATTAATTAAAAAGGCTAAATGTTGATTTTAACTTAAAATTAAATTAAAGCCCATTTTAAACCCAAACTAAAGGTACTTAAATTTCTATAGGTTTAGGGGATTAATTAGGATTAGTTAGAGGTATTTTAATGAATTTTTAGAATTAATCTTGATTGATTAGAATTTTCTTAAAGCTAATGTGTAATTTTTGAGAGGGAGTATTATGGCTCCTATTTGGTGAACCAAATAGGCACCAAATCTGATGAAATTTGAACCATAGGATCATCTGATCCCAAGGCCTAAACACACCAAATTTGAGCCTAAATGGAGTTCTCTAAGGTGGCCAATCATGCCACCTAAGGTGATCTCTAAGTCACCTTAAGAAAATCGTAGGGTGCTATAGTAAGCTTGGAGTAGGGTAAAATCATTGGCCCTAAACTCCCTATGCTACACATCATCAGCACACATAAAATCAGATCCTAAATCTCATTGGATAACTCATAATTCTAATTTGGATTTAAGGGTCAACCCATGACCCTTGAATCAAATATGGAATAGTAATGCCCTTAAACATTTCAAACAGGGGAGATAAAATTTGGGCATGTCAGGGACATGCCCAATTTCATTCTCCCAAAATTCTAGGCCCTGGTGAATTTAATTTAAATAATAAATGCAATAATTGACAGAACACTAATACTGAAACTTAATGCAGATGCAATCAGGACCTAGAACCATAGGGACTTTGTTGGTCTCCCCGAGACCTTTCCAATGACCCTAAGAACACCTAATTTGGTCAAGTGTGCAGGGAGATATCAATTTTTTAAGATTCATTAATTTCTCTGTGAAATTAAATCCCTCAATTACCTAGTCAGCCGACGCTTTACACGCGGCGCGTCATGATTGGCAGGGCAATCATTGTGGCTCAGTGGGTAATGGTTGGATTAATCGTGCCGTCAGATGGAAGATCAAACGATTATGATCAAACGGGATCTGAGACCGTGGGATCTAATCCGTGACATTGATTGAAATCAATAGTGAGGATTTCATCTTCAACCTCTCGTGCGAACCCAAGACCGTAAAACTTTTCTGTCATGATCAGAGCGATCCCGCCGGTAAACTTCGACGAAAGTTTGCAGAGAGGATTAGGGGAGAGGGAACCTTCAATCCAATGGTGGAGATCTGCTGGGGTAAAGGTTTCCTTCATACTTGACCAGACTACCTAGCTAGGGAGCTCAAGATAGAGAAATTACCGCAGAGACGGTCTCAACAAATGAGCTTATCTATCAGGAAGCTTCAAGGGATGAAGGGGAGCATATCTCATTTAGACGTCAGGACCGTAGAATGGCCGGAGGTACGACTTCGAGCACAGTCCCAAAAACCTCTCAGTAGTGATTGCATGAACAGATCGACGTGATGTCTTGGGAAGCTGAGAAATGGGACTAGGATGAGGGAGCTCTAGGGAGTGATATCGAATGTTAAGAGATGAACTAGGACTTTTGGGACGAGCTGCCCCATTCAGCCAACTCCCGCGATCTTGGACGACAGGGATGGGCACCGGGTGGAAGTGGACACCATCCCAGAGGGCCAGGATCGAACGGAGAGACCACCGGAGCTCGTTCTCCATTGGCTCCGGCCGCCGTCGATCGTGGTTTGGGTTGGGTTGACCTGGAAAGAAGGTTGGAGACATGCTGGAGTCAAAGGTGAACTCAATTGGGCTTGGGAAGGTTCAATTTGATCAGGTGGCTCGGTTTGACCCAAACCTGCTCAATTTGGGTCGAATTGGGCTCAACCTAGGTTAGGCCAGATCCTGGGCTTGATACGTGAGATGGGTCTGGTCCACTCGATGCAAGTGGAAATTTGGATTAATTTGATCTGGGTTCAAAGATGGCTCAGGATGATCCAAATATGCTCGGTTCAGGTTGAATTGGGCTCAACCCAGGTTAGGCCAGACCTTGGGCTTGATATGGGAGATGGGTCTGGATCTGGTCCACCCAATTCAAGTGGCAATTGGATTCAATTTGATCTGGAATCAAAGAGGGCTCGGGTCTATATAGTTTTGGATACTTTGAGCTAACTCAGAAGTTGACCCAAGTCAACCCAAGGCATGGGTTGGCTGGAGGAGGTGTATTGGACCTAGGGCCACCTAATGGAGGTGTTGGCCAGGTTCAACTGAGCTTAGGATAGAAGTTGGATAAATCCCAAGTGGTTTTGGCCACTTTGGGTTAGCCTAACTCTTGACCCAAGGGGGCTTAATGGTTGGGCTGATTAAGGGAGGTGTATTGGTCACAGGAGTCCCAATGACACCATGGTTTGGGTTCAATTTGATTAAGGTTGAAAAATGGCTCAAAGGGGGCCTCTCTTTGGGCACTTCGGTCAAGCTAAAAGGCTAACCCAAGTGGGCCCAAGGCTTGGGTCTCCAAGCAAGGGTCTTGGGAGTCCAAGGAGCCACCCCTTGGGTTCAAATGAGATTAAGTGGAAGGGTGTGTATGGGTCATTTAGTCAAACTTGGTTGACTTTTTTAATCGAGTTGACCTAAAACTAAGAATTAGGTCCATTGAATTCAATTTGGCCCCATGAACCTAATGAATGGGGTGTCAAGATGTGGGGGGGTCAATTGGGTCAAAGTGACCATTTTAACCCTTAAGGGGCCTTAAGGTCAAAATGGGTTGACTTGGTCAACCAAGTTGACCCATGGTTGGAATTAAATTCAAGAGGTTTCAAAGATCATTTGGTGAAGCTTTCAAAAATTGATTGTTAGATCAATTTAACTATAGGCCAAAAGTCCAATAATGCCCTTTAAGGGTATTTTAGTCATTTTGACTTTGAGCCAGTTTTGGGTCAAATTGAATCTGAAAATATGTAGGCTATTGCTCAACAAGTCAATATCAAGGTGTTGGAGGTGATCAAAGGGTTTGTAGGGGGATCCAAGGTCAAATCCCACTAGGTGGAGGGTCCAGTGGCATTGACTATAAATATTTGAAGGTTTTGTAACCTTTGGAACTAGATTGAGTTTATGATGCTAAAAATCTCCAAATGAGTTCAAATTTAGAGGATTGACATTACAGACATGTCAAATAAATATGAAACTGACAGACCCTGAATCAGGTGCCAATTGACTTGGTTTCAAGGTGATGGAAAAATCTACTAGAAAGGGCTTTAGGACCTAAGTCCTTAGCTCAAAGTTTATGGATTTAGATTAGGTCAAGATCTGGATTGAACCTAAAGGCAAGGAACTATGAGGATCCTAAGATCTAAAGTCCAATGAAACTTAAGGTCTATGGTTCAAGAAAGGGTTAAATGTGACCTCATACAAAAATGAGGTCAACAAATGGACCCCCAATGTGTGTAGTAGAAGGAACTTCTGCTGTGCACATTGGCATTGACGGAATGGAAATTTTGACTAAAATCTTGAGAGTGTAAGGAAGGGCATCACCCAACCTTATGTCTATAGGATGCTAATAGAAGGATTACACCTGATAAATAAATCAATTGGAAAACTAAGGTAGGCATCACCTAACTTTGTATTTAAGGAAGGGAATCAACCAACCTTAGGTCTATAAGATGCTGATAGAAGACTTACACCTAATAGACAAATTAACAAGGAAACCAAGGTTGGCATGAACTAACCTTGGGTCTAAAGAAGGGCATCACCCAACCTTAGGTCTATAAGATGCTGATAGAAGACTTTCTCCTAATTGATAGATTAACTAGGAAACCAAGGTAGGCATCACCTGGCCTTAGGTCTAAGGAAGGGCATCACCCAACCTTAGGTCTATAGGATGCTGATAGAAGACATACTCTTAATAGACATATTAAGTAGAAAACTAAGGTAGGCATCACCTGACCTAGGGTCTAAGGAAGGGCATCACCCAACCTTAGGTCTATAGGATGCTGATAGAAGACTTAATCCTAATAGATAAATCAACTGGGAAACTAAAGTAGGCATCACCAAACCTTGGGTCTAAGGAAGGGCGTCACCCAACCTTATGTCTACAGGATGCTGATAGAAGACTTACTCCTAGTAGACATAATCAACTGGGAAACCAAGGTAGGCATCACCTAACCATGGGTCTAAGGAAGGGCATCACCCAACCTTAGGTCTATAGGATGCTGATAGAAGACTTACACCTAATAGACAAATTAACTGAAAAACCAAGGTAAGCATAAACTAACCTTGGGTCTAAAGAAGGGCATCACCCAACCTTAGGTCTATAGGATGTTGATAGAAGACTTTCACCTAATATATATATTAACTAGGAAACTAAGGTAGGCATCACCTGACCTTAGGTCTAAGGAAGGGCATCACCCAACCTTAGGTCTATATGATGCTGATAGAAGACATACTCTGAATAGACATATTAACTGGAAAACTAAGGTAGGCATCACCTGACCTAGGGTCTAAGGAAGGGCATCACCCAACCTTAGGTTTTTAGGATGCTGATAGAAGACTTACTCCTAATAGATAGAATCAACTGGGAAACTAAAGTAGGCATCACCAAACCTTGGGTCTAAGGAAGGGCGTCACCCAACATTATGTATACAGGATGCTGATAGAAGACTTACTCCTAGTAGACATAATCAATTGGGAAACAAAAGTAGGCATCACCTAACCTTGGGTCTAAGGAAGGGTATCACTCAACCTTTGGTCTATAGGATGTTAATAGAAGACTTACTCCTAATAGGAAGATTAACTAGTAAACCAAGGTAGGCATCTCCTAGTCTTAGGTCTAAGGAAGGGCATCACCTAACCTTAGGTCTATAGGATGTTGATAGAAGACTTTCTCTGAATCAACATAATCAACTTGGAAATCAGGGTAGGCATCTCCTAACCTTGGGTCTAAGAAAGGGCATCACCCAACCTTAGGTCTATAGGATGCTGATAGAAGACTTACTCCTAATAGACAAATTAACTGGGATGGTCATGTAGGGAGGAAACTTGCTGCACACAGAGGACCAAAACTGGCAAACTAGGATAGTGCCACAAAGGGTGTACTCCACCACTCGCAAGTGCGAATTCGGATGGTGCCACAAAGGGCATACTCTACCACTAATCTGCAAGTCAAATGCCAGGATAGTGCCGCAAAGGGCGTACTCCACCACTAGCGAGTGTGAATTAGGATGGTGCCACGAAGGGAGTACTCCACCACTATTTCTCAAGTCAAATGCCAAGATGGTGCCATGAAGGGTGTACTCCACCACTAGCGAATCTAATCCTAAGGAAGGAAGGACCTAACCTCAAGGAGAAGATAGAGGGAATGAAAAGTATAAGAGAGCGTATAGAGCTGGCTCAAAGTTGCAAGTTAAGAGAAAGGAAAACTTTTTTGATTGATTAAACGAGCTACATCAAGCATAGTACTTCTTAAGGAAACGCCCGTTAACGGGTTACATTGGGTGATTTCCCTTACAATCCACTAGCTAATACAATCTTCCTTAGTAGACAGTCTCTACAACAAAGGGCCCTCCCAAATTGATTCAAACTTGCCTCCCAACTTTTGGTGGTCTAAGATAAACCTCCGAAGGACCAATACCAAATCTCATGCTTGGAAGGTCCTAGGTCGCACTAACTTATCATGAGCTTGAACCATTCGAGATTTATACAACTCTAGACTTTGTTGAGCTTGGAGATGTCGCTCTTCAAGGCCTTCGAGTTCTTCCAACTGTATTTTTGCATTTTGGTCATTCGTGATTTGATTCTGAACTACAATTCCTAGCAAAGGAATTTGTATCTTTAAGGGTAGAACGGCCTCAGATCTATACATTAGTGCAAATAGGGTGGATTGAGTTGGGGTTCTATAAGTCGTACGGTAAGCCCATAAAGCTTCCACCAACTGCTCATCCCATTGTCATTTATTGTTATTAAGGGTCTTTTTAACTATTTGTACCAAAGTTTTGTTGAAGGCCTAAGCAAACACATTTTCTCTAGGGTAATAGATCGTCGAGTATCTCCAATCAATATTATGGCGCCTTATAAAACTATAGATTTTTGTAGACTTGAGTGCAGACCCATTATCAGATATAATTATGTGGGGTATGCCGAATTGAAAAATGATATGGTCACAAAAGAACTTTAACACATGGTGGGATGTTATATTATGCAGGGAAATTGCTTGTGCCCACTTCAAATAGTAATATGCCCCAGCTAATATTAAATGATGACTGCCTAACCTTTGAAGGGCCACGAAGCTATCGTAGGGTGCAACACATTAGGCGACATGTAGAACCACACCATGGACTTAGCATTGATGAAAGTGCTTTGCAATATTCATGCAATCGTCAATCATTGTAGGCCAGTAGTACCCAAGTCTTTTAATTTTCAATTTCATTTTTGGACCCGATTGATGTGTACCGCATAGTCCTGAACGAACCTCATTAACAATCTTTAAGGCTTCCCATTTGTCTAAACAGCGCAGCCACATCTGATTGAATGATGGACGGTACAGTGAATTATTAACTAATGCATAAGTTAGGGCACGTTTCTTAATCTGGTTGGAGAGAGATTTATCCTGGGGAAGGTTTCCCTCTTGAAGGTAATCAATAAATGGTTGACTCCAATCGCCTCCTTCTTCAGTCATCGAAGAGATAGAAAGGACTTGGAGAAGTTTCTTAATAATATATTCCAAATCTATAGGAGAGAGGGCTTTGCGAGCCTGAATCTCTATAGGGATGGAATCTTCCTCTGGTAACGCGAATTTCTTTGCAAGCTTTGATAAGGAATCCTCCGTATAATTGCTTTCACGGGGAACCCTATACAGAGTCATGAGAGGAATTTGTTTAAGCAAGTGAAGGGTGTACTGGTGGTATTTTAACAGGTTAGGATTCAAGATCTTATAGGTTCCTAAAACTTCGTCAATCACTAATTGAAAGTCACCAAAGATCTTAATTGCTTTAATCTCCATCAAAATTATAAGTACCAAACCAGTTATTAGAGCTTCATATTCGACCCTCTGATAAGTGGCAGGAAAAATGCATCATCCCTCTTTCCGGCGTTATAAAAATTAAGCCGACTCTGGCCTTTCTGGAGATTATAGATTGTTGGGTTACATTCCGGCCGGAAGATGCTGCACCATCAAAATATAGCTCCTAGATAGCTTCTTCATATTTCTTCAAACTCATGAGTTGTGCTGCTAGGAAATCGGCAACAGCCTATCCTTTTACAGCACCGAGGGGAATGAAAGTAATCTCAAATTGGACTAGTATCATAGCGAGCAACCGAAGCATCCTGATAACGTAGGTCAGGTCATAAGATACAACAAAGGATTAGCTCTAAAAATTAAACTGATCGAGTATGAAAGCATGTAATGCCTTAGGTTTTGGGCCACAAAAACTAAAGCAAGGCAATGCTTCTCAATTGATGGGTATTGAATTTCAGTAGGGAGAAATCTTCGGCTAAGGTAATAGAGAGCATTCTCTTTCCCTTCATCGTTGACTTGAGCTAATAGGGCACCTAAGGACTCGTCTGAGGCTGCAGTGTAGAGGATCAATGGTTTTCCTAGATTCGAGGTGGTTAGAACTAGCAAGTTAGAAAGGTATTATTTGATGTTATCAAATGGATTCTGACAGTTCTCGTCCTATACAAATTTAGTATCATTCTTCACAAGGATAGAAAAGGTTGACACCTCCAGAAAAGATTGGAAATAAACCTTCTTATATATGCCAATCTACGTTGTAGAGATCTTAACTGAGTAAGGCTCTTAAGATATGACATATCTAAGATGGCTTCAATTTTATCAAGGTCAATCTCAATTCCTCGGTGCCTCACTATAAATCCTAAGAATTTCCCTGAAATGACACCAAATAAACATTTCAAGGGGTTCAATTTCAAATCGTAGCAGCGCAACCGTTCAAATATAATCCTTAAGACATATAGGTGAGATTCTTTGACTTTACTCTTGATAACAAAATCATCAAAGTAGTATTTAACTTGATTGTGGATTATATCATTAAAGATATGAGTCATGGCCGGCTGGTAGGTTGCCCCAGCATTCTTCAGGCCAAATTGCATCACCTTATAACAAAAGATCCCTATGGGAGTTCTGAATGCAGTATATCTCTCATATTTAGGGGCCATCTTGATTTGGTTATAACCAAATGAGCCATCCATGAAGGAGAAAATAGCATGTGAGGAGGTAATATCCCCCATAAGTTCTGGTATGGGTAGAGGAAACTCATCTTTAGGAGATGCCTTATTCAGATCCCTATAGTCGACACAAATTCGAATTTGACCATTATTCTTTCGAAATGGCATGACACTGGCCACCCAAGAAAGGTATTGTTCCTCTCGGATGAATCTAACTTCAGCTAATCTCTTAACTTTAGAGATGACTTGTTGCTCGATCCCTAAGCCCATGCGCCGAGGAGCTTGTTTAACAGGAATGACATCATGTCAAACTTCAAGTTTGTGGACCGCTACCTCAGCGAATAAACCCAGCATTTCATCATATGTCCTGGCAAAACAATCTCGGAACTCAGATAATAACTTAATCAAATCTTGAGTTTCACTTTCACATAGCAAGGTGCTTATGAAAGTATGGCGGGGGTTATCATCAGTTCCCAGGTTAATTTCTTTTAACTCATTGACCATCGATTTAATTTCCTCTTCGAATTCAGGGGGTGCATCCTAAACTTGAAGTTCATAGGGATCATCTAAAGTCTCTAAACAGAGCCCATCGAGGGGACCGACGACATCCGTAGGGACATTTTGAGATTCAAGATGGTAAGTTATCATTAAGTAGTATTCATCGACGTCAAATGAACTAACAGTTCCAAAGCCGATACTAGCCATTAGATTTTTTTAAATCTTAGTTTGCCAAATATTTTCATGGTATCTGGCTTGACCCTTAGTCCATCGATACGACACGGGACCTTTGAAGAAAGTATTTTTAACGCAAACAGGGAAGTAGCGGAAAGGTAATTCTATTAATTCATTAAAATCTACCTCCTCAAGGGTTACATCATCTTTATCACTTATGGAGGAGGATCTAGGAAAGAATTTCTAGACTTTCTTTACTTCAATGTTTATGTTTGGGGCAACTTTAACCTCTAACCGGGCAATCTTGCCGGCTGACAGTGGGGTCACGGAAAGGGCCTCAGTCCTCCTACTGAGCTTCTCGTACATTGTTAATTCAGGATCGTCACATTTTTCCTTTGAATTATCTACCTCAGAGTCACTGTCCTGGTCTAAGGTGTGATCAAAATTTGGAGGTGTATTTATATTCTTGTAGTCGAGAGAGAGTGCAACACCTTGATTTTCTGGTTCAGCATCAGAATCTGATTCTGAGTTAATATATACAGCTGTTGTTCTCCTATCTAGTAAAGCACGATCATGACCTCGTGCCCTTAGCTCAATCCTCCCACCTCTTTGAGGTAATTTGTTTGGAGGCCTAAGGATAACAATATCGAAGTCGTCTTCACTACTCGGCAGTATCATTTCTTGATTGATGATTTTATCTTTTTCTTTTTCTTTTTCTTGGTCAGATTTTTTTTAGCCAATTTCTCCTCAATTTTGATCTCAAACTTAGGACGGGACGGAGACCCTTTTCATATAAGATATGCGGCATCTTCGTAGATCCCAATTTCTTTAAATGAGAATGGTTGCAGATCACCTTTAATCACATGTTCAATGCCGTCTCATTGGTACTTAAGGCATTGGTGTAGGGTACATGGAACTATTCTATATTCGTGGATCCATGGTCTACCTAGAAGAGCGTTAAACAACGTTGACGAATCAATTATATGAAACTTAGCTTCAATTTTCAAGTATCCTATCTATAAGAGTAAAGTGATTGAACTTAAGGCTCTCTCACCTTTTTCATTGAATCCACGATGCACCAACTTATCAGTTGAAAACTTGCTAGTATCAACTCTAAGGTAAGCAAGGGTTTTTATGTTTATTACGTTGACCGATGCACCCGGATCACCGAGAACTCTTGATAACTTGAAATTTCCCATTTATGCAGTAATATAAAGGGGATGGTTGTGATCGACAGTTCCCAAGAGCAAATCTTCATCTAAAAAAGTGACTATATGGACCTCTTTGAAGTAAAGTGC
Organism: Dendrobium catenatum; assembly: GCF_001605985.2. Lineage (NCBI taxonomy): Eukaryota > Viridiplantae > Streptophyta > Magnoliopsida > Asparagales > Orchidaceae > Dendrobium > Dendrobium catenatum. Next base: position 175,563 of record NW_021319496.1, read on the forward strand.
CTCATCTTTTGAAGTTGAAGCCGATTGGGCTAGGCAAATCTTGGGGTTGAGAAGTACTTTGATTAAAGACTCCCTCATTTCTTTAGAAAGAAGAAGGGCATCAAAAATACTTAATTTGCCTTGCAACTTCCTAATATGAGCAAGGACATTATAATAAACCTTTGGAATGATAGACTCAAAACCTGGAGGAATTAAAGGAAATTTAGATTGTTGAGGGGCGTTTGGAATTTAGATCGTTTCACCTGCATCCAAAAGTCTTTGACCCAAACCTTGCTCGTAGGCAATGAGTGACCCAATCAAATTATTAATAGAATAATCATTCAAATCTTTTGATTCACAAATAGCAACTACTTTGGCATTAAACTTATCCAGCAAACAATGAAGAATTTTGTTAACTTTTTCAAAATTTGAAAATTCTTTTCCTAAAGCGTGCAAAGAGTTTACAATTTGAATGAATCTGGTATACATGTCTAAGATCGTTTCATAAAGTTTCATGGAAAATTATTCAAAATCATGCATTAACAAATTCAACTTGGATTGCTTGATTTCATTCATGCCTTCGTATATGATATGTAGTTTATCCCAAACTTCCTTACCAGTAGTGCAAGTGGATATTAACATCGAATCTTCAGAATTTAAAGTACAGAAAAAGCAATTTAAAGATTTTGCATTTAGTTGAGCATTCAGTTGTTCTTCCTTATTCCATTGATTAAAAGGAATATCAGTTTTAACTCCATTAACAATACGTGATGGTGATGAATAACCAGTTAAAATCATATGTCACATGCGAAAATCAATCGATTGCAAGAAAATAGACATGCGAGTTTTCCAAAAATCAAATGACATATTTTCAAATAATGGTGGTCTGGTGATTGAATAACCTTCCGCAACATTATGATTTATAAAATTAGCTATGAATCAAAATTCAAAAGCTTTTAAAAACTTATTTTTTCAAAATGGCTCTAATACCACTTGAAAGTGCCCTTATGGCACGAGAAAGTTCGTTAGGAATGTTAAGCCCTATAGAACTGGCCCATGGCTAAATAAAGAGAGTGGTGAATTGGTAAAGAAGGAACTTTAAGCAAAGTACAAACCAAAGTCACTAAAAATAAAAACAAATGTGGAAGCAAATAATAAGAAAGAACACACCAGATTTATAGTGGTTCGGTCAAACCTTGACTTACGTCCACTACTTGGAGGCACCCTCCAAGTATTGCACTAAATAAGTGTCTCTCCTTTAGCCCCCACAGCTAGGCAAAGAAGCCCTTACAAAATCACTTCCATCTTCCCCGGTGCGGAGGAGTTGCCGGGTCCTCTGACACCAAAGTGAACTTTTTCTTTGGTGAACTTCCCTCGAGACATACCTTGAATTCGACGGTATTAAGATGCAAGCCTGTCAGAGCAACAGTATGGAATCCTCCTCCACCCTCCCTTGAGTCCCCCCTTATAGGATATTCTCTCTTTCGCAGACTTCACCCGTTCCTCACTCCCTTTAAAGCTTTCTCTTCAAGTTTACCCCACAAGAATGATGCTACAATGGCTTCCAAAGACACTTAAAAAGTCTCATGTCATAGCTTAAGTAGAAGAGCTAAAAACGAGCTCATTAATGCAAGTTGCCGACATTATCGTCCGTGACGATAGACATATCGTCCTGGCCGATTAGGTCAAATATGAGGAGCCACAATAAATACAATAAACTCAAGAAAGGAAAAAGTGTACAAACTGACTCATACCTAGTCTACCCAATCTTGAGCTGGTTCCAAATTGCAGTCTGATTGTGTGAACCTGAAATGTCAGTACATAAGGCAGTCATAGAGAAATAAGAATGTTTGCTATCATTAAAATCATAAACCATTGATCTGCAATAAATATTTCATCCACATAAATTTGAACAATGATAAAATCCTCCCATATTTTCTTTAGAAATAGGGTGGTATCTACACTACCCTTAACAAAGGACCTATCTAAGATGACGGTGCTAAGACTTTTATACCATGCTCTAAGTGCTTGTTTTATCCATACAATGTCCTTTTTAACTTATAATCATGTTAGGGAAAGTTGAATGCTGAAATCCAAGGGTTATTTTGCATTGATATCTTACTCAATATCCCCATTTAGGCAGACACTCTTAACATCATTTTTATTTAATTTAAAGCTTATAAAGAAAGTAAATGCAAACAAAACTCTAATGACTTCTAACTTAGCTATAGAAGCATAGGTTTCTTCAAAATAAATTCATTTTATTTGATTATACACCATAGATATCAACCTTATCTTAGTCATAATCACTATATAAGAGTAATTCATTTTATTCTTATGGACCCACTTAGTTTCAATAACATTTTGGTTTTAGGTATACTATCCAACACCCAAATATCATTCTTAATAAATTTATTCAATTCTTCATGTATAGTTAGAATCTAAAAATCATTTGATGGGGCTTGATCTATGTTTTAGGGTTCTACCAAAGAGGTGAAAGTAGAATGGCTAACCTCCTCTCTCGGTCCATACCTTATTCTAACTCTCGAAGATGAATCTCCTAAGATAAGCTCCTTAAGATGATTTGATGAATATTTCCAATCTCTAGGCAAATTATCCTGAGGATTTACTCTACTTTCAGCCAATAGATTTTAATTTTTGTGTGACTTCTACCCCTTCTTCTTCATCTTCTTCTGACTTAGGCTCAATTGATATATTAATTACATCAAATACTATATGGGTGGCCTCATCTACCACTAAGGTCCTCTTATTAAAAAGCACAATATGCTTTACTTATAAAAGAATTTCCTAAGAAAACTCCTTTAGGAGATTTAGGGTTAAATTTTCTTAAGGGTGTATTAATGAACACCTTATATCTAAAAACATGAAGGTGAGAGAGATTTGATGTATACCTTTGAGTGATTCATATGGTTTCTTATTGAGATTAGATCTAATACTACCCATATTAAGAATATGTATATTTATTTCTTTTAACCCAAAAATATCTAGGAAGTGAATACTTAGCTAGCATGGCCTAGTAACTTCAACCAAGGTTCTATTCTTTCTTTTAGTAACCCCATTTTACTAAGGGATTCTAGGAATATAAAAATTATGGTATATTATTAACTCCTTTAAAAAAGATTCAAACCTATCATTTTCAAATTCTCCAGTGTGATCACTATGGATAGTTGACATTTCACAACCTAATTTCTTCTTGAATCCATATAAAGAATATCATAAATTCCTCAAATGATTCAATCTTATATGATAAAATTATAAACAGGTAAATCAAGAGTAATCATTAACAATCGTATATCCACATATTTTCCAACCAAAGATGGCAGTGCTAACTGGTCCAAACATGTCCATGTGAAGGATTTCATAAGCTTTACAGGTGGTGGTATCCTTGATTAAATGAAATTAAGATTTGATTTATTTTCCTAGTTAGCAGACATCACAAATGTGATCCTAAGGAAATTCTAATTTTGGTATGCCTCTAACTAGATCTTTTTTGGTCATCTTTCTAAGTGTTTTCATGCTTCTATAGCTTAGTCTCTTGTGCCATAGCCAAGATTCGCCAACAGTAGTTTTTAAACATAAGGAATTAGCATACTCAATATAATTTAAGTTAAGCATATAACATTATTAATTCTTTTACCTTCTAAAATAATACTTCCATTTAAACATATTAAATATTTAGTAGATAAAAATTTAATATCAAATCGTTTATCACACAATTGATTAATACTAAGCAAGGTATAACTCTGATTATCTACTAGTAAAACATTTTCAATAATAAAATTTTTAGAATTTCTAATCATATCTAAACCTACCAATTTCGAGGGGTATTATCTCCATGTGTAACTTTGCCTCCTGTCCTAACCTACAACGAGATGAATTTCTTCATATCTCTGTTCCATTTGTCATAAGCATTTTCTGTCCAAGTAGCACATGATCTCACTAGGTTTTTCTGTGATAGAAACCCTACAATGTCAATCACAGGTTAGATTTTCCAATCCAAGTGAGTTTAGGCTCCACCTTATGGTTTATTGTTTGGGATTCATACAAACTATATTGTAATGCAAATGATTTTGGGCTCCATACTAGATGTGTTTTATAGTCTAATTTGTATATATGGGCTATGTGATCTTTCATGCCACAAGAATAACACCTAATCCCCAAAAAGGATATATATATATATATATATATATATTGGTGGTTTTGCCTCTTTAGAGGGATTTATGGTACATGTTGTCTTTTAGGGTTATGCCATTATGCTAGTGTAGTTGGAGGTTAATTATTTTGAAGTGCATGAACCTTCTCTCTTGAGAACTAATAGGCACTTTCTAAATTTTTAATTTCAAATTTCTTTGCTTGCTCGTTATGATCTAGTTTAGATGTAAGTGCTTATAATTATTTGTGTAAATATTCTAACTCAAGATGCTTGGATAAAGATTCGTGCTATTTGTTTAACTCAATATGCTTCTTTTTTATAACATCAAACTCATCAAGTAAGGAAGCATGACCTTTATTTAAACTAGAATGATCGACCCTAAGAATATTATGCTTTTTTTTATAACTAAAAAAAATTAACATTTAAGCTAGCATGCATTTTCTTTAGCTTTCTATAGGCATCATGAATTTTCTTATAAATTTCAAATAGTTCTTCATATAAAAACTCACATACCTCACCATGATAAGAATGATCAAGAGTATCATTTTCCATAAGGAATAAAATTGTTACCACCTCCTATACTTCTATTTTTGATGATTCTGATGTGGAGACTGCCTAAAGGCCTTCTACATCCTTTATCTCTCCTTCCTATATTTAGTCTTCTCCTCACCCTTCAACTTGATTGGGTGAGAATTTAGGTTGGGGCATTCTATTCTCAAATGGCTTAATTTCTTTCATTAAAAAAAATAGTGTCAAATGAGGCTTTGAAATTTTTATTTGGTTTACCTTTGGCCCATTACTGATGACAGATTTGTTTTCTTATCTGCCTTATTATTTGTGTTGTATTACCATCTTATTCATCTATAGAGCTATCAATGTTCAAAATTGTTTTCTTTTAATGCCACATTTTTTTCTTTTACTTATCTCCTATGAAAGTTTGTTAAGGTTGTTAAGCCCATACAAAATAGCTCGAGGCTAACTAAGAGGGGGATGAAATGGTAGTTTTAAAAATACTTAAACAACAAGCACAATGTCTATGAAATATTTTAAAACATTAAAACATATAATCATTTACATAAAAATAAAGTGTAGAAATTAAAATGCAGAAACATAATATGAAAGAGCACACCATATTTTTTTATGGTTCGATCAACTTGACCTACGTCCACTCCCCGTAGCCTCTCTTCTAGTTATTTCACTAAAACTTAGTGACCCTCCTTTTACTCCCACAGTAAGGTGGAGAAACCTTTACAAACTCATTTCCATTGACCCCGATGAGGTAGAGAACCAAACCTCCTTTTTATTCTTCCCGAAGTAGGCAGAGAACCTTGATCAATTACTGAAGAAGACCTCCCTAGAGCCTCTAAGGAATAAGGGATGATGACTTAGGAAGACATCTAAAATCCTTTCTTGGAGAATCTTTTATGAACCCCTCATAAACTCCCCCTCATAAGATCCTCTCTCTCTCTCTCTCTCAAGCTCTCCCTCTCCTTCTCTTAACTCTCTCATATCAGAGCACTAGTATAAGATCTCACCTTGAATAAATAAGAGATCTTTTAAAGAAAGGATTAAAATTTTCCCTAATTTATAACTTGCCATCAAAGATCGTCTACGATGAATGTATTTTCAGCCCATTCGGCCAGGATGATCTGGGAAGGCTGGACGATTAGAACTCTTCTTTGATATGATCATTGAGGATGATGTGGATATCATCCTGTATGATTAGTTTAAAACCATATATATCATCGAGCATATTATTTTGGTCATCCAGAAGAAACATTATGTATTATCCAAGATGATTATTTAATAGTTTTTTACAATTAGTTCAAAGTTAAGGATTTTTGCCCAGTATATCATTTTGGTCGTCTAGGTGAAACACCTGAATGATGGAAAATTTTAACTAATCGTCTAGTATATCATTATGGTCATTTAGGGGATCCAAGAGAAGATTAAGATTTTTCTAACTGATCATCCAGGACGATCATGTAATCGTCCATGATGATATGATCAATCAATCAAATTTTAATTATTTTCCTTAATCACCTGACTAATTTAGGCATAATTGTAATGAATCATCTAAGATGATATCAAATCATCTTGTTTGATTTCTAAAAGTAACAACATACCTAAAAGAGTTGGAGGCTTATTCTTTCTGATTTGAGCCTATCATTCAGGATGATGTTAATATCGTCTAGGATGATTTGCTTAATTCAGTTGTCTTAACATAAATACCCTAATTAGGGTTTCTATTTTTAACAGATCATATGTAATGATTTTTAGATAATCTTATACGATATGATCAAAAATAGAAAAACTCTTGAGCCTATAGAATTTCTCCCCATGAGTGTGTGTGTACCAGGCTACTTAGCATCAGGATCCACAATAATACATTTGACTTAAGAAAAGGTAAAAACACTAGAATTTAGCTTATAGATTGACTTAGTCCTAATCTACCCAATCTTGAGCTAGCTTCATTTTTAATTCACCATATGGACCTAAAACATTAGTAGGCAGGGTAATAGTAGAGAAATAGATATGCCAGAAATGCTTACTATCACCAAAATTTTAATCATTTAATCAACGTTTGCAACAATCTCTCCCGTTTTGAGATGGAAAACATTTATTAGGAAATTCAACTCAAGTTGATTAATGAAACATAAAGTAAAGGAGAACATTATGAACTTAGCAATGCAAATTTTTACTGAAAACAAGCAGTTGGTACAAACACTAAACAACAAAAGTACGAAAAATAATAATATAATGAAACATCACTAACACACTAACACTTCCACTACTCCCTCTTTTGAGATTACAAAAAGGAGGAAATAGAAAATTAAAAATAAAGCAGGACTAATAGTAACACAAGAAGGAGGTGGTCAAAAGAGGCCCCAAAACATAGATAACTTGTAGAAATCAAATATAAAATAATGAAAAAATGATAAAAATGACATAAAGAATAAAAACAAAGTTTTTTTTTGTTTTTTTTATCTAAGTAAGAATATGATAAATTTTGCATGTGATTGAATTAAAAATTTATAAGAAATGAGTTAAAATTGCTGAAATTTGAAAAATGGTAGAAAAATTTATCATGTTATCCCCACCTCAGACTTTTTGCAAGGCAAACCATTTTTTGAAAACAAAGATCTAACTCAAAAAAAAAAAAAAAAAAAAAAAAAAAAAAAAACAATCGAATAAGAAAAATGTTTTTTCAAAACTTTATTCCAAAAAAAATATCTTATAGAATAATATAACAAAGTGATAATTCACAATCATGAATTTTGAAATCAAGTCTTTGAAAATATCAATTGACACTTGAATTCTTGTAAGATTTAAAGGTTTGAAAGATAATGAAGCTTGCTTTTTTATAGGCTCATTCTATGCCTCTCGTCAATTAGTTGGTGCACTTTGCACATCTTTCTATTTGATAAACTTTGTGTATCTTTCAATTTTTTTTGGCGATCATTATGCATCTTTTCAGATTTTTTTTGGGGCTCATTTTATTCCTCTTATAATTTTTACAACTCAACTCCCTTTCCAAACTTTTAAATACTTTCAGTTGTGAGAATATCTTCTAGATATTAGAGGTTAAAAACTCGCACTCTAATATATGGAGGAGTAAACCACAAAGCAGAATCAAATTCATATGATAAATGCAACAACAAGATTAAGAAAGCTTGAAAGTGATTTAATGACTTTGAACATTATATATATAAGATAGATTATTATAAGAATATTGAAAGATCTAAAGTGCAAAGTTCAATTATTTATTTGAGATAGACTTTTATTTAGATAAAACATTATACCACTAAAAGGAGTTAGAGGAAGAGAAATAATCAATGATGTTTCTCTCTTTAACTAGTTTAGAGATGTCAATCATTGATTACAAAATTTTAAAAATAAAAATAAGGCATAAAATATCATTTCAGTAGTGACCAAAATAAAAATAAAAGAAAAATAAAGACATAAGAGATGAAAACACATAAAATAATAACAAATAAACAAAAAGCAACAATCTAAGCAAAAATAAAAGAAATATAAGAAACAAAAGAAATATCAAAAAATAAAAATAAAAGAACGATCAGAAAACATAAAGTTCATAATTCAATAAGCATCGAGTTCAAGCATTTATGTTAATCACACCCAATCTGGTCCTTAAGATGCTGTATGTGTCAAAGGCTAGTGGTTTAATAAAGGTAGTAGATAGTTGGTTTTTAGTTGATACATAGTGTAACTCGATGTCTCCTTTGGTAACATGGCCCCTAATAAAGTATTTCCTTATATCAATGTGTTTTGTCCTAGAATATTAGATAGAATTTTTAGAGATGTAAATTTTACTAGTGTTATCTCAAATAATTGAAATTATGCCTACAAGTAATCCTAAATAAATAATTTATTACTTCAACCAAAGGACTTGGGCCACACAACTTCCTAAGGCAATGTACTCAGCTTCAGTAGTGAAAATTGCAATAATGTTTTATTTTCTACTAGACCAAGAGACTAAGGATTGTCCTATGAATTGACAAATTCCAAAAATTCTCCTTCTATTCACCCTATACCAAGTAAAATTAGAATCAGATTATCTAATAATTTCAAATGAAGTGTTGAGCCTAGGATACCAGATTCTTAAGTTTTTGGTCCCTAAGAGATATCAAAATATTCTCTTAATTACAGTCAATTGGGATTCTTTATGATAAGCTTTAAATCTAGCACAGAGATAAACACTAAACACTATATCAGGTTGGCTAGCAGTCAAGTAAAGAAGTGATTTAATCATTCCTATTTACTTCTTTTAATCAATAGATTTTTTATTTGAGTCCTTATTTAACTGAACATTAGAGATCATGGGAGTATTTATTGGCTTGGCTTTATCCATTTTGTATTTCTTCAAGATGTCCTTACTGTACTTTAATTGATTAAGAAAAGTTCCATCATCCATTTATCTTATACTAAACTCTAAAAAATAGGATAAATCTTCCATCATACTCATCTCAAATTCCTTACTCATTATTTTAGAAAAATTATCACATAACTTTTTATCAAAAGATTTAAAAAGTAAATCATCAACATAGATTTAAATAATGAGTAACTCATCTCCCACTTTCTTCTGAAAAAGCGTGGTGTCTTCACTCCCCTTAACAATCTCCCTTTCTAGTAGGAATGTGTAAGCCTCTCATATCATGTTCTGGGTACCTATTTTAATCTATATAAGGCCTTTTTTAATTTGTAAATATAATTTATACATTAGAAACTCTTAAAACCTTGGGTTTTCCCTGCAAACACATCCTCTTTTATTATCCCATTCAAAAAGAAACTTATGACATCCATTTGGAAAATCTTAAATCCCTTAAAAAAGATAAAGGATAGTATGAACCTAATAGCTTCCAATCTCGCTACAGGAGTAATAGTCTCCTGCAAAAAAATCTTGCATATAAACATTTCTAATCCATTTTCCCTGCAAAATTGTGTTGTTATTGAAGCTAATGATGGATGTGTTTGATAAATATTTTATGATAAAGCCCTTATTACAAAGCTAACTGATGCTGGGTAAGTTGTATTTCAAATCAACAACAAGTAAAATAATTTCAATTAAAAGGTTTTTTGAGTTAAAAATTATACATGTGCCCACCACTTTTCTGGTAGTGTTGTCTCCAAGAGTGACCTTACCTCCAGCCATAGCCTCCAACATAATGAATTAATTGGCATCTCTAATCATGTGTCATGAGCATCCACTGTCCAGGTACCACATGCTCTTATGAGGTCTTTGGTGAGATCACACATATAAAATCATCAAATATCAGATTTAGGAACCCAAACATGTTTGGGTCAATTTTTATAGAAAGAGGAAATCAATGCATGTGTATTATGTTGTGAATCATGTAATTTGGCTCTCTACATCCAATGTGAACTATGATAAATAGTGCAAGTATGGGAGATGTGTCATAGTATGCCACATAAAAAACATGTAATAATAGGAAAAGGGTTTACTAATCTATTTGAGTTATAGTGCCTCTTCCTAGGATTCAAAACTTTTAGCTTCAAATCTAGATTAAAAAAATATTCAGGTGTGGGTGGAATCCTATTTTCCTTAAGTACTTTTAATTCAACTTTAAAAAATGTGTTAGCATTTTTTAAAATAGTATTATCAACTTTCAAATAGTGTTCCCTACTCTTAGATTCATATATAAATGTTTTAAAGTCATTTTCAAGTCCAGTGTGGGATGATTTTAAATAATCATGCTCAATGATTAAATCAAAACACTTTTTATTTAACTCATCAAATTCATAAAGTAATGACATGTGAATTATATCAAGTATAGAATGATCTTTAAGAAAAACTTCATGCTCTTTTTGCAAGTTTAGAACTTCCATTTTCAGGCTAGCATGTAATTTATTAAATTTCCTATATGATGAATGAATTTTCTTTGAAACTTTAAGAAATTAATTGCAAGTTAGTTCACATACCTCTTCTTAGTTAGAATCACAAAGATGTTCATCCACCATCAAACACAAGTTTGTAGTCTCCTCTTCAGCTTCAGCCTTAGTTGAGTTAGATGTAGAATCTGCCCAGAAAATCTTTTGAATTCGCTTCTTGTCCTTCTTGAACTTGGGTTTCTCCTCACCCATCTCCTTGCTTGGGTGAATCTTAAATTTAGGACAACCAGCTCTTATATATCCTGACTTCCTATATTCAAAACAAAACATATCATAGGAACCTTTTAAATTCTAGCTACTCTTACCTTTATTCCATTTTTTATGGTGCTTTTATTTCTTCCTTAAAAAACTTTTGAATTACCTAGTGATTTAGGAAACATCATCACTTTTTGACCCAGAAGAATCAATATATGTTTCATTAGCCTTCGACATAGTTTTCTCCTTCTTTTTCTCACATGCATCAAGTTCTCTTTGGTTCACTCCTTACTCGTAAGAAATGAGTGATCCAAGTAAGTTATCAATAGAATAAGTATTACAATCTTTGGATTCAGTGATAAAAATTATCTTAACATCATAGGAAGAGGGTAAACATCTCAAAATTTTATTAACTTTCATGTAGATAGTGAGCTCTCTTCCTAAGGATGCAGGGAGGTGATAATTTATGCAATCCTAGTATAGATTTCAAATATTGACTCACTAGGTTTCATGCGAAAGAGTTCATATTCATAAAATAAAATATTCAACCTAGATTACTTAAACTTCATTTGTTCCTTTGAAAGTAATACACAATCTACCCCATATATTTCTGTTCGTGGACTGGTTTGAAAGTAAATAATGCCAAATCACAAATTCTGTTTAGTAGAAACATGAACAAAGATGAGATGGTTTGGGTTAAGAGGATATTGAATTTTAAAATGGTTAAAGAGCTGCAGTATTTAGGAATCCAGCTTTTTCTTAGAAGATCGATTATTTCTGATTTTTAGTTCCTCATTGATAAAGTTTTTCAAAGGCTAAATACTTGGGGAGGAAAGTGTCCTTCCTTGGCTGGAAAGTTTATACTGGCAAAACCATCATTGTTAACTCTTCCAAACTCTATTTCAACTCATAACATGGTGCCTAAAAAAGTTCTTCAGATAATTGATAGATGTTGTAGAACTTTCATTTGGAACAAAAGAAATGGTAAGAAGGGGATGCACTATGTAACTTTGAGTACACTTTGTAAATCAAAAGAGGAGGGAGGGATGAGCTTCCATTTGGCAAGTGAGAGAGCAGGGGCTCTTAAAGCTAGACTGACCTGGAGGACAATTCAGAATAATGGCTATTTGCTATCCCGTATTGTTTCAGCTAAGTATGGAGACAATTTATGGAAGACTAATAACAGAAGTAACACCTCAGTTGCTTGGAAAGTATTAAATGAAGGTGCTAGATACTTGAAACCTCTTTTGAGGTGGAGAGTAGATAATGGAAGGAAAATTGATGTCCTTAAGGATATATGGTTATTAGATAAAAGTTTCAATGAATGGACAATTATTGCTGACTGCTTGGGCATGGAAGGTTTAAAGCTTAATTATTTTATTGATTCAAATGGATCCTAGAAGATAGAAGATCTGCGCTGTTACTTCAATGAGGACCTGATTACTGCTATTTTATGAATTAAGATTGAGAGTGATGCTTCTGAAGATTTCCTGGAGGAGATTTATTCATTATCAGGAAAATCTATTATAGCTCGGGCGTACGAGGCTCACTACAGTAGTTAATTGTGTGAGGTGGATTCGGGATTTACTACCTGGCTTAAAAAACTGAAACTAACAGCATGGTTTGAACTATTTTGGTGGAGGATGAGTAGAGGTGAAATCCCAATAAATGAGTTTTTGAAATAAAGGAAACTCAGTGTTGATGATCATTATCCTAGAGGTTGTGCATGAATTGAAAATATTTCACATATTGCAGAAAATTGTAAGTATCTACAAGAAGTGCTGAGGAAAATACAGGACTGGGGTCTGTATGTTCTAGTTTTTGAATCCCTGGATGACTGTTTACCTGAATTAAAATGTCTTTCAGTGTTTGCACCTAATATAGTTATTCTATATTGCAATGCTATATATTTGAATTCGAAAATAGAAATGAAGTGGCTCATGGGAAAACAACATGTACGATTTCTGCAACTGCAGCAAATGCGATGTCCACTGCATTCTTATCTGTTAATCTTCTCATTGCTAGATGGGGTACTAATCTCCCTAGGGAGTTTTAAACATTTTGGCACCCCCCACCGCTGGGATGGATTAAGATAAATGTTGATGCGGCTCTCCTTCCATCATATGTTATTGAAATTGGTGGCTGTTTTAGAGATGATAAAGGCAGATTATTGGTGGATTTTGGTGAGAACAAAATTCATTGGGATATTGCTAATCTCAAACTTGAAGCTGTGATGTTAGTCAGAAAATACCTACAACCGTGGATGATTGAATGCAAAGGACTCATAATTGAAGGTGATAACATCAACGTTATCAAATTCAATCAAAATTCTTTGAATAAGGCGAAGTGGAAATGCTTCAATCGGATAGAGGAGAATCTTCTATTCTTGGACGATTTCAATAAGGTAATATTCAATCACATACATAAAGAGTGTAATAGAGTATCCGATATGTGTGCTACTTTGACTTTAGATAACAGCTTTTGTTTTGATAGCTTTTCTTTTGCAAACATTCCTTCTTCTCTAGGCTTTCTTTTGAAGAAGGAATGTGAACACCTGCTTTAGTTTATACTTTGGTTTCTTTCCCTTTTAATGCATTTGCAGCTGCAATTTAAAAAAAAAAAAACAATCTACCCCATATTTCTTTACCACTAGCATAAGTTGAGACAGGCATATAATTTTCACATTTTAGTGAATAAAAAAAATTTAAATATTTAGCATTAAGTTGTGCTAGATCCCTATCATCAAGAGTCCACTCAGTAAATCAAAGTTTAGTTTTATGCCATTGATTTCACATGTTGGAGTAGAATATCCATCTTTAAAAGCATCAACATAAGATAATCTATATATTATAAGAAAGTGGATATAAAAGTTTTTCGAAAAATCAAAGAATATATTATCAAAAAGAGGTGGTCTAGTGATTGAATAACATTCTACGGTGTTTCTATTAAAAAGTTTAAACATGGATCAAAATTTAAAAGTTTTTAAAAACTAGATTTTTTGAATCCCATTTTAATACAACTTGAAAGTATGTTAGGGTTGTTAAGCCCTTATGAACTAGCCCAAGGCTAACCAAGAAGGGGGGAGGTGAATTGGAGATTTAAAAATTCTTAAAAAACAAGCACAAACTTTTTGAATTATTTTAAAACATTTAAACACTTGATCCTTCACAGAAAAATAAAATGCATAAACTAAAATGTGGAAACATAATAAGAAAGAGCACACCAAATTTTATAGTGATTTGGTCAATTTAACCTACGTCAAATCCCTGAAGCCTCTCAAGCATGTATTATACTAAAACTTAGTGACTCTCCTTTTTCTCCCACAGCAAGGAGGAGAAGCTTTTACAAACTCCTTTCCACCAACCATGGTGAGGCAGGAACCCAACCTTCTTTTGATTCCTCCTAAAGCAGGCAAAGAACCTTGATTGATTTCAAAAGAAGATCTCCCTAGACCCTCCAAGGAATAAGGGATGATGGCCAGTGAAGATGACTCAGATCCTTGCTTCGAGCAACCTTTATGAACCCCTAATAAACTCCCCCTCACAAGATCCTCTATCTCTCTCCAAAGCTCTCCCTCTCCTTCTTTTGGTTCTCTCAAGTAAGGATAATAGCAAAAAATCTCACTTAAATAATAAGAGATCTTATAAAGAAGGGCTTAAAATTTCCTTAATTTATAACTTGTCGTCAAAGGTTTTCTAAGATAATTGATAGATCATCCTATACGATAAGTATATTTTCATCCAATTCGACCAGGATAATCTAGGAGGGATGGATGATTAAAAATCTTCTTTATTATGATCATCCAAGATGATCTAAACATCACCCTATATGATTAGTTCAAAACTATACATATCATTTAGTACATCGTTCTAGTCATCCATAAAATACATGTTGGACTATGAAGAAACATAATGTATCGTCCATGATGATTCTTTAATCATCCTATATGATTAGTTCAAAATCACAAAATTTTATCCAGCGCATCATTCTGGTCATCTAGGTGAAACACCTAGATGATGGAATATTTTAACTAATCATCCAACATATCATTCTGGTCGTCAAAATGATCCAGGAGAAGAATACGGTTTTTCTAACTAATTATCTAGGATGATCCGGTAATTGTCCTGGATAATATGATCAATTAATCAAACTTTAATTACATTCCTTAATCACCAACTAATTCAGGCATGATTGTAATGAATCATCCAAGATGATATAGGATTATCCTGCATAATTTATAAAAATAATAACAAACCTAAAAGAGTTAACGGCGGATTCTCTCTTATTTGAGCCTATCGTCAAGGATGATGTTAATATCTTCCAGGATGATTTGCTAAATTTGATTGTTATAACATAGATGCCCTAATTAGGGTTTCTATTTTTAATAGATCATCAAAGATTGTTTTTAGATCATCCTGTATGATATGATCAAAAATAAAAAACTCTTAAGCCTATAGAATTTCTCCGCCTATGTGTGTGTGTGTGCTAGGTTACTTAGCATTAAGTTCCACATTATTATATTTGACTCACGAAAAGATAAAAACACTATAATTTCACTTACGACCTGACTCAATAATAATTTACCCAATCTTGAGCTTGCTTGATTTGGAATTGTCCTTGTGGACCTAAAACATTAGTAGGTAGGGCAATAGTAATGAAATAGAAATGCCAAAAATGCTTAGTATCTTCAAAATTATAATCCTTGAATCTTGGTTTGTAACATCATACATGTTATAAAATCTATGATTCATACGTCATATGTAGTAATGAATGGGATTAATAAGTTATTTATAGAATTAACATCTAGATCTTTTGATTAAAATAGAACTATAGCCTTAGTGTCATAATTACTAGGTAGACAATGAAGAATTTAATTGACTTTTCATAATTGGAAAGTTCTTTACCCAGAGCATGTAAAGATATTACTATTTGGTTAAATATAGTGTACATGTTAGATATTATCTTGTTAGGTTTCATATGAAAGAGTTCATAGTCATGCAATAAAATACTTAATATTGATTCTTTTACGTCTCTAGTACCATCATATATGATGCAAAGTCTTTCCAAAATTTCCATCCCAAAAGTATATGTAGCATTTAATCTTCAGACTTAAGAGCATTAAAAAAGATGTTTAAATATTTGGAATTTAATTATGCAAACTCTCCATCCTTATTATTCCATTCAATAAAGGGTATAGGTTTAATACCATTTATTAATCTAAATGATGTAGTATATGCTTCCTTTACCATAAACCATAGACATGTGAATTTTCCAGAAAACAAATGGTATAATTTTGTATAATGGGCAATGGTTTATAGAATAACCCTCTGTGGTTTTATTATTGAAAGTTTGTTAGGGATGTTAAGCCATTGTGAATTAGCGCAAGGCTAACCAAGAGTGTGTGTGGGGGGGGTGAATTATTATTTTTAAAATTTCTCAAACAAAAACACAATCTTAAACCAAACCAATAATCACCACAAAAAAATCAAAGTGCAAAAATTTAATGTTGAAAAGCAGTAAGAAAGAACACAAAAATTTATAGTGGTTCGGTCAACTTGACCTACATCTACTCCACGAAGCCTCTCCTCCGGGTATTGCACTAAACTCAGTGACTCGCCTTTTGCTCCCACAGCAAGGTGGAGAAGCCTGTACGAACCTCCTTTCCACTAACACTAGTGAGGCAGAGAACCCAACTCCTAATGCTTTAGCATGAAGAAGGTAGAGAACTTGACTTCTTTTCCTTCCTCCCAAAATAGGCAGAGAACCTTGATCAGTTGCTGAAGTAGATCTCTCTAAAACCTCTAAGGAACTAGAGATGATGGCTAGAGAAGATGACTTGAATCCTTTCTTGGAGAAACCTTTATGAAACCACGCATAAACTCCCCCTCATAAGATCCTCTCTCTCTCTCCCTTACTCTCCCTCTCCTCTTTGCTCTCTTTGGTCAACACATCCATAAAAGATATATGCTTGGGTAAACATGAGGTCTTATATAGAAAAGCTTCAAATTTGCTCTTAATTGCAACAAACTGACATTATTATCTAGGACGATCAGCTGATTGTCCCGTACAATCAATACAAATTCAGCTCAATCAGCAAAGATGGTTTGGGAGAGTCTGGATGATTAAAGGTCTTATTTATTCTGATGGTCCAGGATAATAAAATATCTTCCTGTATGATTAGTTCAAAATCATTGAGTATCATCCATGACATCACCTTAATTGTATGTCTAGAAGATGGAATACTAAACATATTGTGTAAAATGATTTCATAATCTTCCTGGATGATTTGTTGAAAACATAAAATTTGATCTAGAACATTGCCTTGAATGTATGTCTAGATGATTGAAATATAACTGATTATCACAAACAATTAGTGCAAAACTATATACATCATCTAGAACTTCATTCTGGTCATCTAGGAAGAAACTAAGGTTTGTTTGACTGATCATCCTGAAAGATCCAACTATCATTCAGAATAATATGATCATGCAATCAAACCTTAATTGATTTCATTAATTACCAAACTAATTTAGGCATAATTTTACAGCATTGTCTAGGATGATGTCATGGATGATGTCCAAAAATAAAACATGCTCAAATGGATTTGGTGGGTGATTCTTTCTAATTTGAGCCTATCGTCAAGGATGATGTAAATATCATACATGATGATTTATTTAATTGTGGTTGCCTTAACCAGGAAGACATAATTAGGGTTTCTATTTTTAACTATTTATCTAGGATGATTTGTGATCATCTCGATCGATGTGATTAAAAATATAAAACTCTAAAAATTGACATAATTTTTCCCTAAGTGTGTGTGTGTGTAAGGTTACGTAGCGTCAGCACCCACTTTATTTACAATTGACTCAAGAAAAGGTAAAAAATGCTTAATGATAGTTTCCAGATAGACTCAGTCCTAATCTACCTAATCTTGAGCTAGATTGATTTGCAATTATTCTTGTGAACTTGAAATATTAGTAGGCAAGATAATCATAGAAAAACAAAAGTGTCAAATATATTTGCTATCATCAAAATTATAATTCCTGAATCCATATTCATAAAAATCTCCCCCTTTTTGATGATGAAAAATAAAAAAATAATTAAAACAATTTAATAAAAAAAGTAAATTAAGAAGTTCAAATTTTACTAAAAACTAACACTAAACAAAAAATAGTACAATGAAACACTACCATTACTCCCCCTTTTGACTTCACAAAAAGGAGGAGGAAAAGAGAAAATAACTAAAATTGAAACTACCAATTAGAAGAAAACAACATCATAGAAAAAATGACATCACAAAAACAAACTAAAAGAATAATGGTCCCTGATCATTCGAAGGAGGTACTAGTGGTGGCTGAAAGAAGCTAGGAAGAGTAGCTAACTGCTCCCTAAATCAGGCCATGTCCTGGTCATGCTGCTACTACTAGTGAGCGACGTATGAGTTAAAATAAGCAACATCCTCTGCATGTTACTACTCTTATGTAGCAACTTAGGACTCGAATCAAGTCTCCCACTAGTGAAACCACTCCACCAACTGATCCAGCTATGAGTGCTGGCAGAGAGGAGCAGGTGTAAGAACAGATGCAGTAACTGCCTCCTCCTTAGCTCCCTTAGTTTTCTCAGGATTTGGGTGGAGACGGGTACTGTAAAGA
Organism: Dendrobium catenatum; assembly: GCF_001605985.2. Lineage (NCBI taxonomy): Eukaryota > Viridiplantae > Streptophyta > Magnoliopsida > Asparagales > Orchidaceae > Dendrobium > Dendrobium catenatum. The sequence continues at coordinate 193,995 of NW_021319496.1, forward strand.
ATATGGAAAGAGTTGTTGGTGAAGAAGGCAGGCTAAAAGTTCAGTAGGGCTGGATATTCAAGGTTATATTTAGATTTTAAGATATAGGTTAGGATGTGTCCTAAGGCAAAGTTTAGTTAACTTCTATATCCTGAATCCCTAATGCTACTGAGGTGCTCAATGTAGCAAAAAATAAGATTGGTAGCATTGAATTCACGGTGGGTCATGATGTAGAAAGTAGTGATCGAAACGAGTGGAGTGATGTGGACACAATCACCCAATTTTGGAATAACTGAGGTATGAAGGACATGTTGGATTATCCTAGTACTTTTTAGTAAGCTGTTAGAATCCCCAACATGATAAGAGATAGTAGTGTTTCTAAGAAGGTTATTGGCTAGAGCCCAATCATAATCAAGATCTTTAGACAAGACATGAAGTTTGTCTCTAGAGGTGGACAATTGTAGAAGCTCGTTAAAATCTTGATAAGTGATTTCAATAGGATGCTTATTCACATAAGACTGAAGTGCAGTGTATAAAGAATTAATTTGGAGGCTAGTAAAAAAAAATTGAAAAGTAGTTCATGATTGAAAGGGATAGTAAGGATTAGGATAAAAGTGAGTGAAGTGTGTGGAAACAGGTTAAGAATAGGGTACAAAAGTGTATGGGGATTGAGAGTCTAGGATAAGGTAACCCTGACTATCTTATAACACAGGTAGGCAGCTTGGTCGGCTGCCTCAGTGAAATGAGGGACAAGGTTGGCCCTCGAGGAGCTTACAACAAGCATACAGGATCAGTTGTAACCCACCGTGAACATGAATTTGAAAGCTTGAGGGATAGGAATGAAGAAAGGGAAGGTTTGATGTGAGAGAAAACATTAAAATCTCTTATTTAAAAAGAAATGAACCGATCGTCTAGGACTATTAGGTGAAATTATTGTGGCTGAGTTGATTGGTTAAAAAGGCAGAAATATCATCCAGGATAATCAGACATCGTCCGGGATGATAAGAGATAGGCGATCTATTGAGATAGTTGCTACTTAGTTCTTGATTGTTCATATTCTTATAACTTGTATATTTTTTATGATTCCAAATATTATTGATTTGATTATTATTTCTCCTAACATATTTTGAAAGAATTATTTTTGCTTTTATGTGTATTAACATTTCATTGAAATCATACTCCAAATTATTGAAAACTTTATATTAAGATGAATTTAGAGTTTATTGTAATTAAAGACTGTATTCTTTATTTTATTGAGTCTAAGAGAGTGTGATTATAATTGAGTAATTGAGCACACAAGCACATCAAGGGAGAGTTTAAAATCTAATTTTAAAAAAAATCTAATTGTACTGTACGATAACCATTTATACGGGATGTCTAATCAGTTATTTACCCCAATGAGTAGTCAAATTAATAAAAATGTTTTTGTTTTAAGTATTTATAGTACTATATGATCATAATTCATACATTCCTTCCACAGTACAAAATGCATGGACTCTTTTTTGCTCAAAAATATTTTTTCAAAGTTTGGATCATACTGTACGATCACAGTTCATACATGACTTCCAGAGTACAAAATTGTGAGGTCCCTTCTCATCCCAACTCTTTGTATTAACGAACTTGAAAATTTTTGTAACTAATCATTTCGGGGCGATGTCTTCATCGTATGTATGCCATACAGGCTACGAAATTATGGGGTCCTTCTTCGTCCCGATGAAGATAAATAATTTTCTAACTGTTTATACCTGATGAATTAGGTTTATAACGAATGAACTTGGTTCGTACCAGATGATGATCATGTATGAAATGCTTTCATACTAATTCATAATAGATTCATATGCAATAGTTTTGAACTAATCATACGTATGAAATTCGATCGTACTATATGATCGAGTACCCTCAAAATTAAAAAATTTAATTTTCTGGATATTTTTTTATGTCTTTAGTATAAAAGGTCCACTAAAACTCATGTGAAAAGTCTTGTCTTCATAATTTTTTAAGAAAACTTAAAAGAGAGTGTGAGAGAGTATTCGAGAGAGATTTCTTGTAAGTGGGTGTGAAGGGTTCACAAGGTTACTCAAAGGTAAGGATCTCTTTGTAATTTTGGTAATCACTCTTCCTCTTATCTTTCTAGATTGCTCGTGAGAAGATCTTTAAAGAATATCTGGTACTCTACTGACACTTAGAGAAAGTGAAAGGATGACAGTTATCTACTGACATTTGGAGACTGTGAAAGGATGACAGTTCTCTAAAGACACTTAGAGGGTGTGAACAGATGACAATTCTCTACTGACACTTGGAGGGTGTGAAAAGATGATAGTTCTCTGCCGCACCAAGGATTGGTGCAAAAGAGGTTTTGTAAAGGCTTCCCCGCCTTATTGTGGGGGAAAAAGTAGATACCCTTTGGTAATAATGCAATACCTGAAGAGGGAGTCTTCACGGAGTGGATGTAGGTCGTGTTTGATCGAACCACTTTAAATCTTTATGTCTTTTTAATTTTTGCATTTTATTTTCTGCAAGTTATCTTTTGTGGTTAAAAAGTTCTTTTATAAACTTTAATTAACTTTCTATAAAATTCCAATCAGTTTTCTATCTAAAAATCAAAGAAAAATTTTAAATTACCAATTAACCCCCCCCCCTCTTTATTAACCTTGGGACAATAGCTTAGGTTTAACAACCTATTCAAGAATCAACAGACAATATTAGATCGTTAATTCAAAATCATAAGTTTAAATTACTATTTAAAAATTTAGAATGACTACTTTTGGAAACTGAAACACACCTGAAGGATATTCGATCACTAGACCTCCTTTATTTAACAATATCCCTTTTTTTTTCTAAAATATACATGTCTACATTTTTATAATAATCTAATTATCGCATGTGGATTTTAGTTCAAGAAAGGTATACTAGGCCAACTAGATTAGTTGATGACATTAGAGTTGAAACACCCCTTCTTGATTGGACTATAGAAGAATGTGACTTAACATAACTAAATACAAAATATTTATACAGTTTCATTTATACACTTAAGTTAGAAGATTACATGTGGGTTTTCACTTACAAAAGTGGAAAGAATATATGGGGTAGACTTTTTATTACTTATGAAGGGACTAATGAAGTAAAGCAATGTAGATTAAATATCTTGTTACATGATTATGAATTATTTTGCATGAAACCCAATGAATATATTTCTGATATATATACAAGATTCGATCATGTAATCACTTCTTTACATATATTAGGTAGGGAATTAATGAATATTAAAATGGTTAATAAAATACTTCATTATTTGCCTACTGCTTGTGATGCTAAAATAATTGTGATTACATAGATAAAGATTTATATGTTTACACTATTGATAATCTTCTTGGATCACAAATTTCTTACGAGTAATGAGTGAGTCAAAGAAAGATTGATCCAGGAGAATAATAAAATGAGAAGAACATAGCACTGAAAGTGGAGGACTCAGAGAGTGATCAGCCATAACTTGAGGATGTGAACAACATTACATTGATGACTAGGCAATTCAGACATTTTCTTAAAAGGAAGTAGAAGAGACGCCAGCAGTGGAGTAGAGGTGAGTTTAATAAAAATATTAAGGACTCTAATGATGTAATTTTCTATAAATATAGGAAACCTAGAAATATAAAATTGGATTGTTTAAATATAAAAGCCACTCTTAGCAAGGAAAAGTTAGAAGGAAAAGCAAATGTGAAGAAGGGCAAGAAGAGATTTTAAAGAGTTTTTTGGGTGGACTCAGCTTCGGATTCATTAGAAATAAAACAGGAGGAGGAAGTCAGCAACCTATATTTAATAGCCAATAATCTTGATTAGTTAAATCAAAAAGAGGTATGTGACTTAACCTATGCTGAATTTTTAGAAGTTTCCGAAAGAATTCATGATGCATATAGAAAACTTAAGAAAATGCATGCTAGTCTAAACCTTGAAATGCAAGAAATAAAAAAAGAACATGAATTCCTTAAGAAAGATCATGCACTGATAGATAACAATCACATGTGTTTATTTGATGAATTTAATGACTTGAATAAAATGAATGATCTTTTAAAATCATCCTATGCTCAATTGGAAAAAGAATTTAAGAATATTTAGGATAAATCAAAGAGTAGAGAGCTTTTTTTGAATTTTTATAAGAATGTATTAAAAGATTTAAAAACATTTCTTGATTTGAAAGTAAAAGATCTTAATGAAAATAGAAAACCCCCAACACTTGATGATTTTATGAATCCTATTTTGAGATCCAAAATTTTAGAACCTAGGAAGAGTTAGAATAATTATAGAAGATTGAGAAATCTATTTCCTGTAGTTAAATATTTTTCCTATGGGATGATTGGATATATTGCACACAATTGTACTTTACATGGAAAAACTCATTTAGTATGGAGACCTAAGATGTATAAATCTAGTCATATCATATATGCATCTAATTTAATTTTGCCAAAAAGGAGAACCAAAACTTGTTTGGGTTCCCAAGTTTAATATTTAATTATTTTGTAGGAACACTCTCATACAAGGCCTCGTGAGAGTATTTGAAACCTGGACAGCAGTTGCTCAAAGCATATGATTAGAGACACTAAATAATTTATGTTGCTGGAAGCTAAGAATGGAGGCAGTGTTACACTGGGAGATAGCACCACTAGGAAAGTTGTTGGCACAGGTATGATCAGAAACTTGCAAATTTTTTTATAAAAAATATGTTTCTTGTAGAAGGCTTAAAGCATAATTTGTTAAGTATTAGCCAAGTATATGATAAAGGATATAGTATAAAATTTTTTCTTACTAGTTGCATATTAACCCTAAATGGAAATGATGTTTTGCATGGAGTAAGGGTAAATAATATTTATATGCCAAATTTGAATTGTATTAAAATTCATAATTCTTTTTGTTTTAAAACTATTTTGATGAATCTTGGTTATGATATAGGAGACTTTGTCACACTAGCATAAAAAAAAATGTTAGGAAAATTATCCAAAAAATTTGGTTAGAGGTATACCAAAACTAGACTTTACTAAGGATCACCTTTGTAATGCATGTTAATTAAGAAAATATGTGAAGTCTTCATTTCATTTTAATCAGGATATTAGAACTAGTAAACCTTTGGATATTTTGCATATGGATCTTCTTGGACCGATTAGCACTATATATTTAGAAGGGAAAGTATACAAATTTGTAATTGTTGATTATTTTTCTAGATTCACATGCGTTAAATTCTTATTTCATAAGAGTGTATTATTTGAGAAGTTTAGAGATTTTTCAACTTAAATTCAAAGGAAATTAGGGTGTGAGTTTTTAACAATTTAAAGTGATCGCAGAGGAGAATTTAAAAATTGAAAGATCTGAGATTTTTTGTAAGAAAAATGAAATTGATCACAATCATTCTGCACCTAGGTCCCCTCAATACAATGGGGAAGTTGAAAGAAAGAATAAAACATTAATTGAAGCCGCTAGAGCTATATTGACAAAATATTCACTTTCAAAATATTTTTGGGCTGAAGTGGTTAGTATTTAATATTATAATCTAAATAGGGTGAATATTTGATCAAAATTGAACAAAAACACCCTATGAGCTTCTTAAGGGGAGAACACTTAATTTGTCATATTTGCATATTTTTGGATGTAAGGTGTTCATTCATAATAATGGAAAATCTATCTTAGGAAAATTTGATCTAAAATTAGATGAAAGAATTTTTCTTGGATACTCTGGTGTTGGAAAATCATATAGAGTATTTAACAAAAGAACTTTGGTAGTTGAGGAGACCACACATATTATATTTGATGAATATGAAAGTTTGGAAGAGATAAATTTCAAAGAGGATGAAATAGAAAATAACTCCCAAAAGATTGAGAAGATTAATTTGGATGAAATTTTGGAGAAAGATAACCCTTTGCCTAGAGATTTGAAATTTTCTAAAAACCACCATAAGAAATTAATTTTAAGTGAATCTAGTTAAGGTGTTATGATTAGGCGTGAACTAAGCAAAGAGGTCAATAATTTTGCCTTTATTTCGATGATAGAACCATAAATATAAATCAAGCACTTTCGAATGAATTTTAGATTTTGGTAATGCAAGAAGAATTAAGTTAATTGATAAGGAATAATATATGGGAATTAATTGTAAGGTCAAAGGATTAAAGTGTAGTTCGAACTAAGTGGGTATTTAAAAATATAATGAACAACTTAGGAGTTAATATTATAAATTAGGCAAGTTTGGTAGCTAAGGGGTATAATCAAATTGAAGGGATTAAGTTTGAGGAGACTTTTTCCCCTGTAGAGAGACTTGAAGCCATTAGGGTTTTATTAGCTTTTGCATGTTTTAGAGGTTTTAAGTTGTATCAAAAAGGTGTTAAAAGTGACTTTTTAAATGGGGGTGATATAAGAGGATGTTTATGTTGAACAACCTCTAGTGAAAATTTAAAATACTGAAATCATATTTTTAAATTAAAAAAGGAATTATATGGATTGAAACAAGCACCTAGGCCTTAGTATGAGAGGTTGAGCACTTTCCTACTTGAGAGATATTTTTAAAAAGGAAGTGTGGACACCACTTTCTTTTTGAAGAAATTAGGAGATTATATACTCATTGTATAAATTTATATTGTTGATATCATCTTTGGATCTATATATACAAAACTTTGTGATGATTTTTCTAAAATAAAGAGTAGTGAATTTGAGATATGCCTAATAGGAGATTTAAGTTACTTTCTAAGTTTTAACATTAAGCAAATTGAGGAGGAAATATTTCTTAGTTAGTCCAAGTATGTTAAGAACATCCTCAAGAAGTATGAAATGGACAATGTTAAACCAGTTAGTACACCTATGTGTTCCTCAGTTTAGTTGGGTAAGGATCCAAAGGGAAAATCTGTTGATCAAAAGAAATTTGGAGGAATTATTATATCTTTGCTTTACTTGACTACTAGAAGACATGCTATTATGTTTAATATTTATTTTTTTGCTAGATTTTAATTAGATCCAAAAGAATCACATTGACAGCTGTAAAAAGGATTTTGAGATATCTCTTGGGAACTCAAAACTTAGAGATTTTGTATCCTAATTTTAGTACTTCATTTGAAATAATTTAATATACATATTCAGATTTTGTAGGTTTTACGGTTTATCAAAAGAGTACATCTGGAACTTATCAAGTTATAGAAAATTCTTTAGTTTTTTGGTCCAATAGAAAATAGAATTCTATAGCCTTCTTTACTGCTGAAGCTGAATACATTGCCTTAGGATGTTGTGTGGTAGAAGTTCTTTGGTTAAAACAATAGTTGATTGATTTAGGATTTACAATAGACATAATTCAAATTTATTATTATAACACTAGTGTCATCTGTGTTTTAAAAAATCATATTCAATATTTAAGAACCAAACATATAGATATAAGACATCATTTCATTAGGAATCATGTATCCAAAGGAGAAATTGAATTGAATCATATTTCAACAGAAAATTAACTTGCATATATTTTTACAAAACTAATAGCCTTTGATACTTTTAGCACATTAAGAAAAAGGCTAAGTGTGATCAATCTTAATGCTTAAATAAACGTTTCTACAAACTTGATATTTCTCATTGAGTATTTTTTGTTTTGGTTTTCAATATTTTTGTTTGTATGAGTGTTTTTAAGCATTTGGTTTTGTTTTTGTTTTTTAATGTTTTGTGTGTTGCACCACTTATCAAAATTTCTATTTTTGATCATTCGTGCTAAATTTTCTAAGTGTTATGTTCGTACTGTATGAAATTATTTTTGTCCCATATGAATTCTGTAGCATATAAATTGTTATTTTGGATTGAATGTGTAATGTTTTGTTTTTCCAATACATATCATACTGTACGATATTTATATAATCCAGGATGGTTTATATTCATTCATTTGTACGCACCTAGATAGTTATCAGGGCAAAATCAATTATCATAATTGATTGTACGTATGCAATTATATTTCATACATACAAACCAAGTGTCATTCGATGTGGGGGATGAACTTAACTGTCTTTCAAATGATCTTAAATAATTGTTCATCTCGGGCGAACACCTGTTCATCTATATGATTGTCTCGTCAAAAAGCCTATATAAAAGGACGCTTCATAACTTGAATGATTATGAAAAGTTGTTTTATTTTGAACATATTCATTTGTACGTATGAAATTATTTTTCTCATCTATGAACTGACTATCGTACTGCACAAAACCTTTTTCATACATACGAATGGTCATTTTTCTTTAAATAGGAGGGCTTTAGAATTCATTTTCATTCACTTCAATAGCCTATTCTAATCCTTCTCATCTTAAGAAATGGCCAGTTCTAGCAAGCGTGGTAGAGTCACTAAGGGATTATCTTTTAGGAGTGGAGGCAAAAACTTTCTATCTAGAGCAAATGAGGATTCTTACTTTAGGTTAGTCTCTGCTAAATTCACTCCTTCTAGACTCTTACTCCAAGAAGATATCCACTTTTAAGTAATGCCTCTTTTTGTCTAAACCCAATTTGCCTTCATTCTCACTTTAATCCATGCCTATAATAAAGAAACCATTCACAACTTCTTGGCAAAAATGACTTTTAGTGAGGATGAGAATAGGATAAGATCATATGTTCCAAAGAAATGTGTAGAAATCATGAAGGAAGATCTAGGAATCTTTCTATATTTATGAACTCAAGGAATTAGAGCATACACATTGACCTCCAAATTTGATTTTGATTGGTCTGAAATTAACAAAGTTCTAAGAGGGGTTACTCAAATAGGTCATTTGCCTAGGGTCTATACCTTACATCAAAATATAGGGATTATTAAACATGTCCTTAGAACTTCAATCATTCCTGAGGCTAGTGATCAAATAAATAATACTCCTCTTCTATCCACTGTTACCTATCATATCATGACTAAACAACTAATAGATGGTGCCCAAATCATTCTTGATTACATTCATAACCTTTCTGAAATTGGGCATGCATCTCATAAGAGGAAGAAGAATATTGCTTTAGGATATCTAGTCACTTATGTTTTAGAAAAGAAGTATAATATTATTCATCCTGAGAGTCCACTTGAATTACCAATCGACTTCATCGATGCTTCATTTTGAGCACTTGTTTGGAAAAATTATAATTCAATTGAGGATAATGAGGAAGAAGGGGGAGCACCAACACCTGCTCCTGCACCTGCTTAAGGATCTGACTTTTAGGAGATGATCCAACGCTTTGACTGATTAGAAAGTCAATTTGATCAACATTTTGATCAAATTCAAACTCACTTTAACTAGCAAGAAGCACAGTACCAATAAGACATAGGTTGGATTCAAGGATAGTTTGAATTCATGAATACTAATATAGCTATAATGAATAGCTATTTTTCTATCATCAACCACTCTCCTCCATACCAGGGCTCCTCAGGGTTTTAGATGTACTTCTTTTATGTTTTCTTTGCTAGTCTTTTGAGATGTAATGAACTTAGTGATGATTTTAGTGGTTTGTGTACTTATGTTTGATCAGTGATTTGTGTACTTGTTCCTATTTAGATTTTATGTTGTTGTTATTATGTTGTTTTTGCTACTATGATTTGATATCAATTATGCTTCGATGTTTTTTATCTTTAAATATATATCAATAAAAATGTCTTATTATGATTAGTTGCTTATATTTGTTATGTGAATTGTATGTTTGCTTATATGTTAATCATGTCTTAATTGATCTAAAAAAAATTATAAAATAAATTGCAATAAAAAAATTAATTTCATTATGAAATCTAATTTTTTTTCAAAAACTTAAGTTAACTCATAACTAGATCAAGTTAAGGCTATAAATTTTATATTCTTCTTAGGAAAATATAATTTAAATATTATTATTGTAATTTAGATGTCTTATTATTTTTTATTTCTCTTCTCAATATAATTATCTTTGTAATTAAAAATTTGAATTTTTTAGATTACTGATTTTTGAAAGATCAATTAAAAAAAAGGTGTATCAAAAAGAAATGTACAAGTGTAAAAAAAATTGAAAAAATGTGCAATAGTTCGCAAATTGAAAAGAGGCACAAAATTAGCCTAAATACAAAAAGATGCACAAAGTGTGCTACATATATATTTGAAAAGATGCATAAATCACCAATTAAATATGTTCTTTCCCCTATCATTTAATCTTCAAATTCAAATCAATCTAATCTTCAATTATGTTTTATATTAAAAATTAAATTTAACTAATCTTCATTTCATCACTTTTGCAATAATTCTCCTTATCTAATTGTCTAGAATATTTCATGACCTTGATTCTTGTCTATGCTATACTTTAATTTAAATGTTTTGAATCTTTATTTTTATCTAATGGATATTAATCTTGTTATTGCAATTATAGTTTAATCTCTTTCAAGATCAATTATTAAGTTTTCTCATATGACTTCTTTCATTTCAACTTTCCCTTCTTCTTTCTTTTTGTTGCTATCAAAAGGGGGATGTTAAGATAGTTGCTATTTGCATGCATTACATTTTTGGCAACTTATAAAGTTTTGATGATTTCAAACATTATTGTTCAAATGTGTAGTTATCTCCTAACAATTTTGGAAGAATTGTATTTGCTCTTGTGTATACTAACATTTCAGGGAAAGAACTCCAGACTACAAGGCTTCAAATTAAAATCAGCATGAGATACCTTAAAATTTTTGAAGCTTGCACTTTGCTTAGAAATCAAATGGAAAGCCCCCCCCTCTTAGTAGCCTTGGGACACTCACTTAGGCTTAACAACCTAATTACTAAATTCAACAGGGGAGAAATATTATTTGTGTTTGATTGTTTAGTTTATTAATGTTGGTTGTGTTTGTTGTTTTGTGTTTTGCTTTTGCGCTTTGTCAATTAAAAAAAAATTGACTTATTCTTGAAGGAATTCCCTTTTATTCACAAGTTTATTCATTTAGGAGGAGTTAAGGAGATATTTAAGGTAATCAATTTTATTAAAATAATAATTATTTTGCCATCATAAAAAAGAGAGAGATTGTTGAGATAGTTGCAACTTTGTTCTTGAATGTTCATATTCTTGCAACTTGTATGTTTTCGATGATTCCAAATATTATTGCTTTGATTATTATTTTTCCTAACATATTTTAAAAGAATTATTTTGATCTTATGTGTACTAACATTTTATGGAAATCATACTCTGAATTGTTGAAGACTTTAAATCAAGATCAGTTTAGAGTTTTTAGTAATTGAAATTTAAATTCTTAATTTTATTAAGTCTAAGAGAGTATGATTGTTATTGAGTTACTGAGCATACACACCTTGGAAGAGTTTAAAAATCTAATTTAATAAAAAAAAAAACTTATCGTACTGTATGATATCCATTCGTACGAGATGATCTCATCAGTTATTTACCCCGACGAGCAGTTAAACAAACAAAAATAAAAATTTTTCTAAGTATTAATTATACAATACAAACACAATTTGTATATGTCTTTTATAGTACAAAATGGACTGGATCCTTTTCACTCAAAAATATTTTGTCTAAGTATGGATCGTACTGTACTATTACATTTCGTACATGGCTTCTAGAGTACAAAATTTTGAGGTCCCTTTTCATCCCAAATCTTCGTACTGACCAACTTGAAAATTTTTGTAACTGATCGTATCGGATGATATCATCATTGTATGTAATCCATACACGGTATGAAATTATGGGGTCCCTATTCGCCAACGCTTTGAGAGTGTGAAAGGATGATGGTTCTCTGCCGAGACTTGGAAAGTGTGAAAAGATGACAGTTCTCTACCGACACTTGGAGGATGTGAACAGATGATGGTTCTTTCTCGACACTTGGAGGGCGTGAATAGATAAAAGTTCTCTGTCGCACCAAGGATTGGTGGAAAAGAGGTTTTGTAAAGGCTTCTCTACCTTGCTGTGGAGGCAAAAGGATAGACATTTTGGTAAAAGTGTAATACCTAAAGAGGGAGTCTTCATGGAGTGGATGTAGGTCGTGTTTGACTAAACCACTATAAATTTTTGGGTCTTTTTAATTTCCAAATTTTATTTTCCGCAAGTTATTTGTTGTGGTTGAAAAGTTCTTTTAAAAAGTTTAATTAACTTGTTACAAAATTCCAATCAATTATATATATATAAAATCCAAGATATTTTATAAATTATCAATTCACCACCCTCTTGATTAGCCTTAGGACAATAGCTTAGGTTTAACAACCTATTCAAGAATTAATAGCTTAGGTTTAATATGAAAAATGACCTTATTAAAGTCATTCAAGAAGTAAAGATCTTTGGCCGACCAATTATCCAAGTGCCAATCAACTTTCTTCAAAGAATCTTGTAAGAATGTAATCACATTAGTATTATCACTTTCAATGATAATACCTTCACTTTAAAGTATCCAACTTTGTATAAAATCTCTAATATCCACAATCACTTCCATCTCTAACTGAGCAATGTCCTAATGGATATTATTCCTTCCAAAAGCAAGAAGAAGTCTACCCTTATGGTCTCTGAAGATACCACCAATACCACCTCTATTTGAGCTCAACAATGATGCATCCACATTGATCTTGATCCAATCTAGTGGTGGAGGGCGCCAAGTATTATAGAACTCCCTTGGGAGATTAGCACCCTAGTTAACTAGATATGGAGAAGACTTCAAAACGGTTAGAGAAAGCACATTAGCAGCCACTGAAGAAACAGGCATAGCTACCTTACCATGCTTCACTATATTTCGGTTTTTCCAGTTCAAAAACATAGCAACACAATAGATTCTAGCCATCCGAGAATTATGGCCTTAACTCCTTCTCAGCTCTTCTAAATAGCCATCCAAAGATTGGAATATGGGAATAACAAACCCCCATTCACGAATTTTATTAACAACTTCTTGAAGATACTTACAGTGAACAATAATGTGATCATAGTTTTCCATCTCCTGGCATCCTCTAGCGCAAAGATCATCAACTACAAGTCTTCAGAACTTAAGAAAATGATTTGTGGGAATAGCAAATTTACTAAGTCGCCACCAAAAAATTTCCACATTATAGTTAAGCTTAAAACTCTTAAGCCAACTATAAAAACCATCATCATCACTAACACCTCTCCCTTTCATCACATTATCATAAGACATTGCAGAAATGGATTTACACAAAAACGTACATATTGTCTCCATCTGATCCTCCCGCTGACCATGCAATTGCACATTCCTGATAAGGCTGTCAAGGTCTTCATGGAAAAAATTGAGTAGTTTGCCTTCATCCCACTCCCCTGTATCAGAAATAAACTGCTGAACTTTCAAATTTTCCAAAGCACCACAGTCAATAAAGGTTAGCAAATCATTGAGACATCTATCCAACAACCAAATAGCACTTAGAACCTGAATTTTATCTCCTCTTCACACTGTCTATCTAACAATAGGTTTCAAATATTGACCTCCATCCTTTAAAATTTTCCAAACACTAGAAGAGAATTTCAAACAATTGTCATTTAAAACATTATTACTAAACTTAGTCTTAATCGTTCGGTGTAGTAAAGAGTCTAGTTTATGGATATAGTTCCAGGCTAATCTTGCCCGAAGAGTTCTAGATTTGGATGTGAAAGACAAAGCACCCAAGCCACCAGCATTCCTAGGATTACATATTTCCTCCCAAGAACATAATTCAATCCCTGCTTCCCATCTTGTTTATACCAAATAAACCTGCTACATAATTTCTCCTCCTCCTGAATCACTCTCTTAGGATCCAGAGAATGAGTTATTGTAAAGTTCGACAATGAAAGCAAAGAGGTTTTGATAAGTGTAATTTTACCTCCTAAAGAGATTGATTTCTTCCCCCAAACATTAAGCCTATCAGTAACATGGCTTAACAGTTCCTGAAAATCAGCAACACCCAACCTTTGCAAGGAGATCTTAATTACCAAGTAATGCAATTCCATAACCACCTTGAAACCAAGGATTCTAGCCAACTTTTTCTTGTAAGATCTCTTAACAATCTTACCAAAGAAAATCTGTGACTTGTTAACATTTACCCTTTGACCCATCCAACTACAAAAATCCTTCACAATGCAATTTAACAGCAGTGCCATGGGAGTGGTAGCCCGAGAGAAAAGTAATACATCATCTACATATAAAAGATGCGGGATCCTTGGATCTCTAGGAGAAACTTGAATGCCCAAAGTCTGACCCCTTTGCTCAATAGCACAAGATAACAATTGAGAACACATAATGAATATGTATGGTGAGAGAGGGAAACCATGCCTGAATCCACAATGAGCATCAATCCACTTCATGTACTTTCAATTTAGGACAATAGGAAATCTTGCATTTACCACACATTCCATTAGTAACTTAGAAAATGTAGATGGGAAGCCATACCAGTGGAGAATTTGATTCAATGTTGGCCATCCCATACTGTCATACGCCTACGCCATGTCAAGTTTAGGATGACTTTTTTATTGCTTCTTAACAAAATCACCAGATACTTACAAGTTCATGACTAACCTCATAACCATTGGATTTCATCATACTAATTACCATCCAAATCAACTTCAACAATAACAAAATAAATAACAGCATTGATCACTGCAAGTTCCCAAAAAGATGAAATTGCCCTAATAGTTAATTTAAAGAAAGGATTTTATTGAAGGAATCAACAACGTGTAATGAAAAAAATAAAATAGAAATCTTGTTTACTCCTCAATTAAATAATTCATCTGCTAAGCAAACTAATAACTTGACAATTCAATAACTTAGTGATTAGACATCAGTCTATTTGATAATACATTTATTCATTACTCCTCTATTGTACCTAAGAAGTAAATATACTTCCCCAACCTTAATAGGATGCAAAGGTGGAAACTCATCTATCGAAAAAGTAAATTTTGACTGTGTAGAAATAGAGCCAACAAAATCCCCATTTAGAGCATTAATAGGACCACCAACCCCCATAGCCCCACAATTAACCTCACCCTACTTCTCATGAAAAGCAGATGAATCATTCAATGAAGAATTATTAACCAATGACACAGCATTCTCTTTTGAAATAGGAGAAATAACATTAGTATTAACTTGAATAGACTCATTCACATTCATGATTGCAAGAAGAGCATTATGATCCAAAGAGTCAACATTAACAACAACATTCTCCGCAAGCTTAAATTCTCTAAAGACCACCTTTGTAATGCATGCCAACTAGAAAAGCAAGTCTAATCCTCTTTTTACTCCAGTAAGGATATTAAAACCTCTAGACCTTTAGAAGTCCTTCATATGGATTTATTTGGACCCATTAGCACTGCCAGCTTAGGAGGGAAAGTGTATGGTTTTGTGATTGTCGATGACTACTCGAGATTTATATGGATTAGATTTCTGCCACATAAGAATGAGTCTTTTAATGAGTTTAGAACCTTTTTCACTTGGATTAAGAATAAGCTAGGTAGTGATATTTTGACCATTCATAGTGACTATGGGGGAGAGTTTGAAAATGAAAAATTTGGAGACTTCTATGAGGATAAGGGGATTAGTCACAACTTCTCAGTTCCTAGGACCCCTTAGTAAAACGAGGTAGCTGAAAGGAAGAACCAGACCATAGTTGAAGCCGCTAGAGCCATGCTTACTAAATATTCACTTCTAAAGTACTTTTAGGTTAAAGCGGTAAACACAGCTTGCTTTGTGTTAAATAGGGTGAATGTTAAAGGAAAACTTGATAAGACACCCTATGAGATCCTTAAGGGTAGAACACCAAACCTTTCCCACCTCCATATCTTTAGCTGTAAGGTTTTTATTCTTAATAATGGGAAGTCATACTTAGGAAAATTTGACCCAAAATCTAATGAAGGAGTGTTCTTAGGATATTCATGTGTGGTGAAATCTTTTAGGGTGTTTAATAAGAGGACATTGGTGGTGGAGGAGACTACTCATATAGTGCTTGATAAATCTGATCCTAAGAAGTCTAAAGTTGAGGATGAAGATGAAGTTGGAGAGATTACGACAGGAGTTAAAATTTTGGAGAAGAGGTTAGAGTCCCAAAATATTGGAGTACGTGAGATTACCTAAGGAGTAAAAAATGTAAATCTGGAAGAAAGGGTTGAACCTACACAAATATTGCCTAGAGATTAGAGATTTTCTTCAAGTCATCCTAAAGAACTAATCATAGGAGACCCTTCTGAACGTGTTAGGACTAGGAATTAACTTATGAAAGAAGTGAACCGCTCTGCCTTTATCTCAATGAATGAATCTACCAACAACAATTAAGCCCTTTCTGTTGAGTTTTGGATCTTATCCATATAAGAGGAATTAAACCAATTTGTTAGAAATGATATTTGGGAGCTTGTTGAAAAACTAAAGGGACAAAGTATAGTTAGAACAAAATGGGTCTTTAAGAATAAAATGAATAATTCTGATGTGGTGGTTAGAAATAAGGCAAGATTAGTGGCAAAGGGTTACAACCAAATAGAAGGGATTATTTTAAGGAGACCTTTGCCCCTGTAGCTAGATTTGAAGCTGTTAGAGTGCTACTAGCCTTTACCTAATATAAGGGATTTAAGCTTTTTTGAATGGACATTATGAGTGACTTTTTAAATGGGATAATAATAGAGGATGTGTTTGTAGAGCAACCCCCAGGTTTTAAGAGTTTCCAATTTCTAAATCATGTTTTTAAATTAAAAAGGCCTTATATGGATTAAAGAAGGCATCTAGAGATTATTATGAGAGACTTAGCACATTCTTACAAAAGAGAGAGTTTTTTAAGGGGAGCGTAGTCTCAACCCTTTTTATGAGGAATGTAGGAGATGAATTAATCATTATTCTGATCTATGTCGATGATATACTTTTTAGATCTTCTGATAAAAGGCTATGTGATGATATTTCTAAAATAATGAGTAGAGAATTTGAGATGAATATGATGGAAGTGTTGTCCTACTTTTTGGTAATTAGCATAAGATAATTGGATGATGGAATCTTTCTAAATCAATCAAAGTATAAAAATGACAACATGAAGAAATATGAAATGATAAAGCTAAGCTAATTAATACTCCCATGACCTCCAGTGTTCAGTTGGACAAGGACCCAAATGAAAAATTAGTTGATCAAAAAAAGTAGAGAGGGATGATTGGATCTTTACTTTTCCTGATTGTTAGTCTTCCTGATGTAATATTTAATGTTTATCTCTGTACTAAATTTCAAGCTGATCCTAAAGAATCCCACTTGACATAGTTAAGAGAATTCTTAGATATATCTTAGGGGCCCAAAACTTAGGAATCTAGTATCCTAGGCATAAGACTTCTTTTGAGATTATTGGATATTTTGATTCTGATTTTACAAGATGTAAGGCGGATAGAAAGTGCACTTCTGGGACTTGTCAATTCATAGGAGAGTCTTTAGTCTCGTGGTCCAGTAAAAAGCAAAACTCTGTTGCACTTTTCACTACTGAAGCTGAGCATATTTCTTTAAAGAGTTGTGTGGCCCAAGTTCTTTGGTTGAAGAAGCAAGTTTTTTATTTAGAATTACCTGTAGGCACAATTTCAACCCTTTATGACAATACTAGTGCCATTTATAATTTTAAGAATCATATCCAACATTCAAGGACCAAACGTATATTGAGAAACATTCTCATACATGACTCAAAATTATTTTAAGCTAGAAAACTCGTGTTGCTATGGTATTTTCTAATATCCTAGCTTACATAAAGATCTTGCACAAATAGATCAAAGAGAAGAATCAATGAACACTAGAGTTTTTATATGAAAATCCTTGCAAGGAAAAAATCATGCAAAATGGCTCACAAGAAAAGATCAACTGGGTAAATAAAGAATACAAAGGCTTACCTTTTCCCTCAATTGGTAAGTATGGGATTACAATGCTTAGAACACTTACTCGATTCTCTATGGTAGTCGAGAGTATTGAAAAAATGTTAATAAATGACTACATCATTTTGATGATGTCAGTGGGGCATTAGAAAAAGAAAGGTATTAGTCAGATGATGATAGTTGGATAATAATAATGATGGACAATAATAGTTGGGATCTGACAGTTAGAAAATAGTAAATAAACTATGATGGTTGAGTGATGGTGGTCAAATGACTGTGGATGAGAAATGTTGATTACGCACTGGTGGTTGTTGGCAGTGATCTTTAGTGTCAAATATTGTGAAGGCCATTAAAATCTTTTAGATTCCAAGCTATCAAGCTAGCTCCCTATCATATAAAAAATAAGGGGTTATTTATAAATTTTATAGTGGCATTTTAGTAAATCTAGCAAAATCTCAAAACACTTTATCTGGAATAAATAATAATCCTTTTGATTATAGATTTTTTTAGTATTTATAGACTTGATAACTTCATAATTGAGTGTTCTTAAATTCATTGGATTCCTCTTAATGAGATGCACTTTTTTATTTACAAGCATGCAAAAAATGAAAGATCATTTCATTGTTCAATTAATTTTCTAAATTTTAAACCACCCCCTAAAGTGCTTGATTTAGGATTATTTGTAGTAGTCAATCAATTTTGGTATTGCTGTATTCATCTTATAGGAATATTCAATTTAACTTTTTTTTTTCTGAAATCAACTTTCATATTCTCTTGGATTTAATTTTGGATGCTTCCAATTCAAATATATATTAAGTTTTGTTCTTGATCACATAGATTTTCTTATGATGTATCAAGTCATGATTTCCTAATATACAAAGTCATAACAATAGCCTTATGAAGAAACTTAAATTGTGTAAACATTTAAAATGAATAATTAATGATGACGCCTTAAAAAAATTTTAAAAATAATTTCTATCTGTATGCACAATGGAAAAGTGCATAACTCGTTAGGATTATTATTTACTCGATTATATTCCTTAAATATGAATCATATTTAAGAGAATTTATATTTTTAAATGTCTTCTTCATTTTTTTTAGAAATTCAATATAATTTATCCATAGTAATCATTAGAAACTACATAATTAATTTATCATTTTATTCCTTACTTTAAACCAAACGATTCATATTATATCTCATTCACATGATTTGCAAGAAGATATTAACAAAAAAAAAATTTAATTATATCTATTATAAATTTATTTTAGTGAGATTATGAAGCACATGAAACTTAATGTATGCGACAAAGTAAATTAAAATCCTTAGATATTTTCTATTTTAAACTTTAAGAAACTAATTATTATAAGAGAGATGCTATGTAAAATAGTTCCGCACATTTGGTTGAATGCTTATACATTAAAAGTTTTATAAGATTTTGGCAGTTGTGGCTCAATGTTTTGAAAGTATCCCAAATATTTTATAAAATTTTAGCAATAGTCCATCATTCAATATATTGGGGAAAATAGTTTAAAATTAAAATTCTATTAAAGTTTGGAAAGTTGCCTTTTATATAAAGTATTTGATTTTATCATTTTTTTATGAACCAATAATCCATACATTGAATTCCTCTGTAAAATTCACATCCAAATATTTAATTGAAACCAAAAAAATTATATTCATAATAATTCTAAGAAAATAAAATTTTAAGTCATTTTTGTATAAAATATATGAAATTTATATTAATAATATAGATTAATTAATTGATATAATTTAAAAGAGATTACGATAAATCAAAATGTTAGAATATCCTTAAAAAAAAATTCCCTTTTCTAAAAGATATAAAATCGTCTCAAAACATTATTGGTACCAATTACACATGCCTATGTGGTGGGACCTTTCCAGCTTGGATAATGGGATCGACATCCAACCTTAAAGCCTGCTTTGCACATGGGACAAGCTAATGCGTGTTCGTCAGAATTTCGGTGAATCAAATCAATTAAAAATAAATAAGCTGAAATAAAACGAATCTTTAGCTGGAAGAAACCACTTAAGCTTAATAACCAATCTTTAATTACAAAAAATTATTAAACTATTTTAAATCTCACAAAACTACAACAATTAAATCCCCTTAATAAGCGATTTGGTGTGATTAATTAAATAATAATCACACTGGCCGATATTGTAGTGTTATTAAAGCTGTAAAACGCGCTGACTTTAACAACCACCCATGTGATCATAATCTCATAATATAAGCTAAATAAGTGTTGAATTTTTAATTTGCTAAAATTGGCCTTTATCATCAGCATAAGATTTTAGGTTTGTTACCTGCTAAAATATTCAATGTAGTAAAACAGTATATATAAGAGGCAAAAAAAATTTATGCGAAAATTTTGAAGGAAAAAAAATAATTCTAGGGATACAATAAAATTGAAATGGTTTCATAAAATTGATTGAAGATATAATATTTCACCTATCTCTATTTCTAGAGGAGTTGACATTAAAATTTTTGAATCATGAGATTGTTCCATGTACATAAAATTAGGATGTGGGATAGCAATGTTATTCGCATGTTCAGGGACATAGTCATGAATATTTTGTTAGCAAGGACACAATGTTGATTTTTAAAATTCTCTTTAATCCATTTCATGTAATTTTTAGTATTTCACGTGAATAAATATTTGATCGAATATCAATATTTATTTTTAATATACACTATTAATAATTTAGGCTTTCGGAGCACTTTTCAAGACCTATTGCAGCAGTTTAAAAACATACTAATTTATTTGCAGCGGCTTAGAAATGGCTGCAAATCTGTTGTATTTGCATTCGATGCAAAGGTTTTAGCAGTAGTTTTACGAGTGCTATTGTTGGAAGGCTTTAGCAGAACTTTTAGCAGTTGTTAAAATCGGTAAGAAATAGAATAGGTTAAAAAATTTATAATGCCAAAAAATAAAATTTAATGATCAAATTACAAATGTCAATAAAATATTATACAAATATAAATTTTGTGAATATTAACAACATATAAATCTACAAGTACTTTAGCACTTGCTCTTCTGCAATTAAGTTGTAGAACTCCTATATGTGCACCTACAAACCCCGTTGTAATAAAGTTATCTCATTTGATTTAAAAAGAAAGAACTAATAGAAAGCTGCAATAAAGTTATGAAATTTCAATTAAATAGAAAAGCTATGAGATATGTTTTATTAACTCTGGTGCAAAGTTTTAAACAAAAGCTCCTAAGAACGACAACCACAAAGTTTTACTGGAGAAAGAAAACGTGATAAACATGCCAATCATAAAAGGAGAGAAAGCAAAGGAAACTAAGGCTTCGTTTGGGACGGCTTTTTTATTGCTTTCTAAAACGGAGTTTTAGTGCAAATTTTTTTATTTTTGTACTAAAACTCCGTTTTAGGAAGCAATAAAAAAGCCGTCCCAAACGAAGCCTAAGTTAATATGCAACTTTTATGGTGTGGTTTTTCCTAGTAGTGTCATTGTCTTTAAAATTCCCTTTTCATTCATGAGTAATATCCATTATATTTAACATCTTATTTTTTCAGGATTGTCAACCTAGAGATATATAAGCTACTTGCCTATTCAGATAGGTAAAGACGTTGACAATTCTTTTAATTTGCATGCTCCACTAGAGGATCCCACCGTTTCATTTAAAATAAATATGGAGAATAAGAATAGTGAAGGGAGATGGTATTTGAAAGCAAGAATCCGTAAAAACTAAATAAACTAACTGGCTGAGACAAAAAATCTTAGGTAACTAATTATGCTTGCTCCTGATTTTACCAACACTACCAATAACTTTCATTGAATTAATAATTTACATAATGTTGAATAACTTAATTGAAGCCAAATCAGCTGGTGAACCCCAACAACTGATAATTTAACTAGTTGTAAGCTTTGCTGAGTTGGAAGAGAACAGTTTCACACTAATCTTCATCTTGATGCCTTCGCTTAAGAAATCATCATGAATTCATCATGAATCTCATATATTGAATACCCAAAAAAGCAAATAAATCTTAAAGAATTATAACAAATGCTAATATATCTGAACAACAACATTACAACTTAACTCACAAGTTACAATGTTCAAAGCATTATTTCATTAATCAAGAATATATTTTTCACATAAACAATCAATAACATTAAGAAGAATGTTCATTATCAACCACATTGGAAATCAAATGAAGCATCAACTGCAATTACACCAAACAACCAATGCACATAAGACTCCACAATGATTTTCTTGCTTCCCAAATAAAAGGAGCTTTTAAAGGGCCTTACGCACAAATACTTGGAATGTAGTTTGCTGAGTTGAAGATCAAATTAGTGGTAGCATTTGATGGAAGTACACACCTGCAATCAATATCAGAGCAAACAATAGAAACCTTATGATCATTTAACTAATGGTTATGAACATATTGGATTAACTATTTTTTTGCTTAAACAAAGTCATGTGAACTTAGTGCATATGCATACTATTGGTAATTAGAAAATACAGTATGTACGAAATCAATGAACTGATAAACATCAACTTTGAGAATGAAGTCTTCATTGGTCAAACTCTGTGGTGTAATATATCCCCATATGATTACAAAAGTTGTAATACACCAGTTAGTGATTCTAGAAAAAATAAATTAGAAAGAATAAATACAAATTAAGTTAACAAACCTTAAACAAATAGCTTCAATGAAGATATCCAATCTTTCGCCATACATAATGTAAAAAGAGAGAAATAGGATTAATGTATTTTCATTGGTTGATATCCACTTTGATTCCATCATTCAAATAAAGGAGAAAAGTATCAAGTTTCAATGTATTTTAATTATTTAGGCAAGAGCTCACAACTAATGATAAAGAATATTATATACCCTAAAATGATTTTTGTCTTGTTAAAAAGATTTATGCAAAATGAAGTTTCCTGTAACGCTAGAATTGCAAACTGTAGCAAAAATTAGGTGGTGACATTGAAATGCATTTGCATGGATTTGAAAAATGTTCCCTTCATTATTGTGGAGTTGTTGACAAAGAGATCAGAAGAATTCTTATAGCATAAAACTTAACCAAGGTTACAGGTAACATGTTAGCCTTAAAACTAAATTATTGGGATAATAAAAATTAAACCTAACTTGAACTTGTAAAAGGCTAACCACTGTTTTAGTATCAAAAAAATCAAATGAGTTAGCAGATAATAAAAAAAAAGACTAAACAGAAGAAAATCATTTATAAATAAGAAATATATATATATAAATGAATCATTCAGAAAAATTAAATAGATTACCCT
Source organism: Dendrobium catenatum (assembly GCF_001605985.2). Lineage (NCBI taxonomy): Eukaryota > Viridiplantae > Streptophyta > Magnoliopsida > Asparagales > Orchidaceae > Dendrobium > Dendrobium catenatum. Next base: position 217,045 of record NW_021319496.1, read on the forward strand.
GAAGCAAAGCAATATACCCTACATTTGCAAAAAATGTTCAAACCAAAGGACCTACATGCTTCAAATTCAAAGAGGCAACAAATTTCCCTACTGCTATGAGAACAAATGAATTAATAGAACAACTAAAACTTATAGAGCAGAAAAAATCCATCTGCAGAGCAAGTGACCATCCTCCAGCTGCATAGATCCACCGAATTGCTAATAAAAATGGGCAACTAAAAAAAATAGAAATGAATAAACTAGTGGGAACCTACCTTGGATCCTAAATAAAAACCCTAAGAGAAGATCAACCTTCATATTAAACCAGTCATTTTAGCTTACCCTAGTAGATAACAAAGAAGAAACTTATAAAAAAAAGTAGAAAATAAAATAGAGAAAGAAGAAAGAGTAAAGCTAAAATTGAGTGACCTTGACCATGGTAGAGAAATCTTACAACTAAAAAGGAAGACTAGTGGAAATGGTGGGAATTACATGACAGTCCTCCCCTTCACATGAGCTCAATTGTAGCCCAACTAGCATGCTGTTTTCCACTAAATAGAGTTGAATCTTTGCCATCCTTTCACTTCCTTCCTCTCATGTTCGAGAGGCAAACCTAGCAGTGTCGAATGTGGAGTAGGTGATTAGGGAAAGAAAATGGGAAAAAATAAGTAAGATTTTAATGACGGTTAAAACTGTTGTTTATACCTCCTTATTATAGCTATTTTAAAACTTATGCTATTATTCGATGATAAAACATCAAATTTTTTGTAGTGATATTATTTTATCTAACCTCTCTAATAAAAATTATAATATGGATTATATTTCTTCACAAAATGTTAGCTCTCTAATTTGTGATAATTTCTCGACTAGCATGGATGTTATAACCAAGTTCATATTATTACTATTCCCTAAGATCCTTCATGTGATTGTAGACCTTTTAATGTGGTAGAGGATTGTTCTCCCTCTTCTAATCCTATTTTGAATTTGGAGGAAGGGCAAAATTAGCTAGCCTAAGGAACCATAAGATAATGTTCACTTAAATTTAATTATTTCTAATGTTGTTAATGATGTCTTTTGATGATTTCAAGTAGATTACCAACAAAAATAAAAAGAAAAAAGACGAACCCTTCTTTTCCTATAAGAGTTACTAGATCTCAAGCTTTTTTTAAAATTCTTTTATTATGATTAGTTCTATTATTTGGAACATTGGAGGCATCGGTGAATTGTATACTAGTTGTTATTTACGTGATTTATGTGGTATTCATAAATTATCTTTTTTAATAGTTCTTCAACCTATGATGTATGCATCAAAACCTTTAATTTATCCAAGGCAATTGGGGTTTGATTTTTCCCATGCTAATAGTTATAGGAAGATCTGGTTATTCTGGAGTGATGCATTAAAACTTTCTATTATTAAGGATTCTAAGCAAGCTGTGCATTATAACTTTTCCATTTTTAACATTTATTTTATGGGTCCTATTATTTATGTTAAATGTTCCAAAACTAGGAGATTAACTTTATGGAAGAAGTATTAGGATTTTGGCAATCTTTATACGAGCTTGTGGTTTATGGGTGGAGATTTTAACATTATATCCTCTTTTCTTAATATAAATTAGGAGGTTTGGCTGCTATTTATAATTTCAATAATATTATGCTTGATTGTGGCTTATTTGATATTGTCTTTATTGGTCCTAATTTTATTGGTTCTAATGGTAAATTTTCAAAATGATTAGTTAAAATTTTATTTAACAATGATTTGTTGGTTCTTTTCTTTAATACTTCTACAGAGCACCTTAGTAGGACTGGTTTTGATCACTCTCCTTTGCTAGCTAAAATTAATTTTCTCAACACTAATGGTTATAACTCTTTTCATTTTCAAGATATGTGGCTTCAATCTTCTAATTTCAAAGATGTTGTTAAAAATAGATGGATGGCCCTTTTATTTTGCTTAAATTCTTGTAATGCTTTGACAATTTTATCTTTAAAACTAAAGCATCTTAAGCAAGTGTTAAGATGGTGGAACAAACATATCTTGGTAATATTTTTTATAACATCCTCAAAGTTGAGGAGAAGGCTATTATTCTTGATAATATTTATACTATTTCCAACTATAACAAGAATGAAGAAGCTCTGATTCCCTGATAAAAACATGCTCTCTTATCTCCAATTTAGAGAAGATATCTTTTTTAAATAAAAAATTTTAAGTGTAAATTTTGTATTGTTTATTACATTTAAATTTCATAAGAAAAAAATATTATTTTAGTTTTGTTTGTGTAAAAAATATTCATAAATTGCAAAAATTATAAGTGTTAAGCAGTAGTACAAAGCGCGCTTACATCATTCCATATCGTTGAGTTCAATCATGTTGTAGTACTAGTTTCTTACATTGCAGCACCTGTCTTCTCTATTTATAAGCGCTAAAATTGTACCATACCTAATTCCATGGTATTATACAACAAAGATGCACCATAATTTAAGACTACACCATCAAGTGTCTTTGGAAAATGAATTTTATAGTGTCGTATCTTTCCACACCTTAGGGTTGGATTCCCATTCAAGTGTCATAGAGATCAAACTTTTAAAGAATCAAAATGGAGCAGTTACAAACATAAGGAGCCACACTGACTAAGAGAAAATATGTGTCATTTTAATCATTAACTGAACATGCCAAGTTAATCAACACCACATTGATGCTAACTTTATATTTCTGAGGAGCGGGTTCATTTTTAACCGTTGAGGCGCCACCTATTCAAGTGTCGCGACACATAAACTCGTCCATATACTTACTATAAATATTTTTTCAATTTTTTTTAAGAGTTCTATTGCTTAAGTGAATACTTGTATTTATAAGTGTATTTCTTTAACAACTCCTTTAGAGTAAAGTCTAAGGGAGGCTAAATAAGTGCAATATATATTTTATATTAGGGATATTAACATGTTTGTGTTATCAAATCTTTTATTGGTGGAAGGAGTGTGGAGAAAATCATTTGATCCGTCATGGTGACAATTTTATGATTACTTCTCTTATATATTTTCTTCTAATGAATAAAGTTAAGTTGAGTATGCTAGTTATTTTCTCCAAGTCTAGTTAATTCTCTAATTTTGGGTTAATGATATAGTAAGCAAAATATATACTAATATTGACTCTTGTACTTTAATGAATGTATTGATGATTTCAATATCTCACATTCTTCATTTATAGCATAAATGGCCATGTGTGTAGTAAAAGCATAGTTTGATGTATAGCATCGATTGAGGAATACTAGAATATTTGGTGTATTGAAATGCAATATTGGCATGCCTAGACATAGAATTTTTAAATATTTTAGGTTTTATTGAGATATAAAAATTATATGAAGGCCATAAACCTTTCTTTTCTTCCTTACAAATTGAATAGAGATCTAGGGATACATAGGCTTAGATCTATATTTATAATTAAAAGTCCCATTAGAAAAGTCATATTATGTACATTTACTACTCTAAAATACCTTATTTTAATAATTATCAACTTTATTTGTAGGTTTTTCTTTCAGTGATAAAAAATCAAAAACATCCTTTTTATCTTGAGAAGGACAAGTCATGCATTTGAAGTAGCAGTAACAGTTAAATTTTAACTATAAATAATAGTTTCTCATGGGTTTAACACTATACTTTATTGCTTTATTACTTGATTCAAATATATAAGTTTTTTAGAGGGCTTATATTAATTTAATATAAAAAAATTAAAGTTTATTTCAAACTCGGTATGTGATATATAATCTCATACTATTTGCATCTGCCTGCCCCCACAATTAATTTTTTTGCACCACAATTGAGGAAGTAACATGTGCATTACAATTTAATTATACTGGTAAAATAAGTGCATATTTAGACATACTTGTATCCTACATTTTTGTTCTTTTTTATAAAATTTTTAAAAAATATTAAAATCTATTTTAATTAATCATTCAGTTTACAATTTTTAGTAATTTTTGTAATTTTGAGAAGGTTGTTAAACCTCACTAAACTAGCTCAATGGGCACAAGGAGGGGGGATAAATAGGTAATTTTAAAAGCCCCTACACAGGAATACTATTTTTTTTTAGCCACAAAACAACTTAGGCAACTTAATTCAGATAGATTCAAAAAAACATGTTGAAGCAATTTATATAAAAATTTGTATGATAAAACTTTTTTTTTTAATTTTTAACACATGGAAATATTCTAGTTGCAAATAGGTTTAAAGTTAGTGCACTTAATGGATCAGATTAAAACAAATAAACTCAACTTTTAAAGACTGAAATTTCAGGAAAATAAAAATGCAAAAATGGAAAAAGCACGCCATAAATTTTTAAAGAAGGTCGGACAACCCTTACCTACGTCCACTCCCTGAAGTTGTCTTCTATGGATATTGCATTAACAATAAATAACACTTCTTTTGCTCCCACAATAAGGCAGAGAAGCCCTTATAGATTCACATTCACTAAAACTGATGTTGTAAAGTGCCAGAAGATATGTCACCATCCCAGTGATGGTAGCATACCTTAAATTGTCTTTCCAAAAGTTATGTCACCAATCAAGCGATAGAAAAAAATATTGTAAATTTTTCTCCCTCTTGGAGTAGGCATATTACACAAAGCTTTTTCTCCTTCTAGGAGAAGGCAGTGTACCTCCAATCTTTTTCTCCCTCCCGGAGAAGGCAAAGTACTTCCAATTTTTTTCTCCCTCATGGATAAGGCAGAGTACCTCAAGGACTTGACATCAAAGCCTCTCTCCCAAAGAGCCTTCAAGAACTGACCAAGGCCAAATGATGAGCAAAGGTTTTGCTACCTCGGAGCAACCCATTTATCCCCTCACACTACTTCTCCCTCATGCTCAACCTCACTTTCACCTTCCTCTTAAAAACTAATTTTCTCTCAAAAGTACCTCTTCTGGAGTTCCTTCAGTAGTCACACAATCCTCTCTATCTTTTAAGAGATTTTTCAAATATTGCTTAAGTATAAGGTTTCAAGAAACCCTACAAATTCAAGTTGGTCATTTATGTTCATACATTATGATCAGAATTTGTATAGTATGATCAGTTAAAAAAATAGACCTATCAAGTAGGATGCAAATAGTCATTCAAATGAACTGTTCAACATTTTAAACACATCATACAATATTATCTTAAGATCATCGAGTATGATTTATTTATTTTCTATCTGTTCGTACAGGTTGATTCCTACGATGATTGGAAATCATCTTTGTCAATCAACCCATATTGCTTTCATTGTATAGTACAGTTAGTTCATTTTTAGTAATTCACTCAATACCATGCGAATATAGTATAGTATGATTAATTTAAAAAATTGGTTTTGTTTAGTTTGAACATTGGGATGACCAAACTTCTTTCCTACCAATCATACGGTACAATCAACATCGTACAATACATTTAGCTATCATTAATCAAACTATAATTTTATTGACTAATTATGGCTGTTAATTTAAGTAAGATTTTAAGTTTTTAAATAGTATGAATAACATCATATTGTACCATTAGTTCAAAATTCAAATTTTGAATACTTTTTTAAGTAGAAATAGTCGGACAGAAAGATATGAATCTCTTAGCTATTTTAAATAAAAAGCCTCAACCATGTTTCTCATTCAGATCAAAATTTTATACATAACAATCTCTTTGGAACTCAACAGGCATCCTCTGGTATTTATTATGATCGGTGCAATAATTATTGATTATATATCTCTATTTTACCCAAGGGAGCCGGTTATACTACTCGACATAGAGGTTATGAAACCTATTTTTATCCCACCATCGCCAGACTTGAGGGGCATAAAATGTTTCATTTGTTGAATCCTTGCATCCATCGATGTGGAAGTCACAGAAGGTGGTGATGAAGGGAGCTTTGGCCCAGTTCATCTTCTCGAGGCCATCGTGAGTTTCCCAGTCATTCACATTCCATAGGCATGAGTAGAGTTTCAATGGCTGATTGTATGGCTATCAAATGAAAATGTCCTTGCTATTATTGAATACCCGGATGATTACATCATCCATGAAGAACATAATATGGTGCAGGTTCTAAAGAACTGAGTTGGAGTGGTAATTCTTGGTGGGATCAAACCATAGATAGATCATTTGCTCCCTATCTCCCCTTCCTCTAGTGAACACATTTGTCAGTGGTATATAAAGTAACCCTATTCTATTCCCCAGTAACTCAAATTCTATCATATAATGTTCTGTATCATAGAAAGCAGTGACAGTTCCAGCGGAGACACCAGGAAAAATTTTTATCTTCATATTGAAGTGGCTAAAGTGGTAGGACCCTCAAGATTGGAAGCCAGTTCATGATTACTTGTCCAAGTATAGCTGGATCTCATTTAATCCATTAAAGTATTTGATGTGATCGCCGACCTAGATTGGCACATAGTTCTTCTAGAAGGGAACATTAATGGCTTTCCTTAGTGCTGTGTCCATGGCTGTAGTCAGGAGTAAGGAGAGAACCAAAATAAGGACAACATGAAGACATGAAGTAGAAGACATTTCTTTGCAATGGAAGGGTAAGAGAGGAAGGAGGGAGCTAAAGGGTCAAGTCTCGGGGTTTTATGTTCGAGGAAGGCCAGCCCAGCTTTATTGCTCTATGCATTTGTTTATTGAATATCTTACCTAAATTATCTAGAAACTAGGATTTTTAGATCATAATTTAGTTAAGATAAATTAATTATTCAATTCTCCATTGAACACATTCTCTGTATAATAAATCATATAGTATGATTATAAGTTGTATACTATGATTAGTACAAAAAATTTTAACTTTTTATTTTTTCTCACACTCCCCTTGTGTGTGTGGGCATGGTCACCCAATTACATACAATTTTATGTGGCTAGACTCAAGAAATATAAAGTAAAAAATAAAAGTACAAAATCTTTTACTTGACATTATATTGTACCCAATCTTGAGTTTCGAGTACCTTGAGCAGTGTAAATTTTACATATAATATTAGTGCTCACAAACAAAAAAGAATATCCAAAATATCTAACAACAACAACAACAACATCAAGCCATTATCCCACTACCTGGGGTCGGCTACATGAATCCTTTTTCTCCATTGTATCCTATTAAAGGTCAAATTCTCATTTAAATCTAATAAAGAAAGGTCAATCCTAATATTTTCTAACCAAGTCTTCTTAGGTCTGCCTCTACCTTTCTTAACCTAAGTCAAATCTTATACCTCTACTCTCCTAACTGGGTCATTGGAAGGCTGCCGTTTTATGTGACCAAACCATCTAAGGCAACTCTCTCTAATCTTGTCTTCTACTGGAGCTACTCAAACCTTTTCACTTATATGTTCATTTTGTATCCTATCTCTAAGGTTAAAGCCACTCATCCACCTGAGCATCCTCATCTCTGCCACAATTAACTTAGTATTATGCTTCTCTTTTAATGGCCAATATCCAAAATATCTATTAAGAAAAAAAAAAATTTCAATAAATGTTTCACCATCAAAATCATAGACTAGGGATCCTATATTATAATAATCTCCACCTTTTTGTTGATAGAAAACAATTTTAGTTGTGAGGTAAAATAAAATTGTTTTCTTCTAAGCTCCCCCTCACTAGGTGATAGATTTAAAAATCTGGGGATAAAAAAATTATATATTTTTTTTAATTCAAAGAAAAAAATAGCATAAGTAAAGATAAAAAAAATAAAATAGCATAAATAAAAACACAGATAGAATTCTATTAAGAAAAAAAAAACAAACATCCTTATAGAAAATAAAATATAGTTTTCTCACCATTTTGACATCACCAAAAAAAGGAGGAATGTAGAAAAAATATGCTAAACATTACAAGAAATAAAAATAATAAAATATACTAAACAAGCACTATAAATAAGATGGATCCTAATTTGGTGGTGGAGGTGGTGCTTGTTTAAAATATTTATGGATGAAGGAGAATTGATCGTCAATTGAGGAAAATGTTTCTCCAAACCATCACATTTCTTCCTTGTGCTACTATTGTTATTGTTGAATGTGATTGTCTAGCTGGGTTTCTAATCTATTTAGCCTATGACTTATTTTGCATTAGGGTAGGTAGGGTAAGAAGCTACAGGTGGTGGTATTGGTGGGGTGCAGGTAGCGGTGCAGGTCCACCTGCAGGAGCATCTTCCCCTTCTTTATAGAAATTTGGCTCATCATGCTCAGGCACCTAATGTAAGAGAATATTAAAGAAAGTATCCATATAGAATATAGGAGTATTGTCAGGATGTTCAAGATAAATGATTTCTTTTAGTTGAGGGATATTAAATTAGAGCCATATTTTTTTATGTAATTAATAATCAACTAAGATTCATCAAATTTAGTACTGAACATTATGATGTGAATAGGAAAAGAAGTAGAATAGTCTTCGTAGATCAGTTTAGATTTTAAAGGAAATACTAGTGTGAGAAACGATTGAAGATTTTTTTAAGCAAAGAGTTTAATCACCTCAAAGTTTAGAGCAGATTGATTGAGCATTATGAGGGGGGATGTGAGCCTCCTTGAATTTATAATATGCATTAACATCTTGAACATATCAAAATCAATTATCAACTAAGCAATGAGAGTAGAAACTCTCTTGGGTCATTCGCCCACTTTTACTTCCACTGGCCATTGGAGAATCCTAAGGTTATGAATGTGGGATTGTAAAGAAAGAAGGATTTGAATGGATTGAAAACTTGACCCCTTCAATTTATAGATTTATGGAAATCATACAATACTATTGTAGTTTGTACAATATGATCATTATAACTAGATCATCTAGATGACTTATCAGAAAAATATGGACAATTTGTATAATACGATGAGTACCATACTAGACAATCTTAACGAATTATGTGTATCTCATGGAATCATCATAATGAATTTTAACTAAATGTATTGTACAGCATGAATAGGTCTTTATGTAATATGATGTGTCATTCTGTTCATACTGAATGAATTAAATTATTTCCAATAGATTCTAACATATGTATCGTAAAGTACGAATGGTAATTCATATAGTACAAAATCTCATTATGATTTTACCAACCAAATTGAATTAGTCCCAATACATTTTAACACATGTATCGTACAGTACGAATGGTGGTTCATACAGTGTGATCACTAATAGTTGAACTCATCTGGGTTATTGATTTAGCAAATGGTTGTGATTTGTACAAAACTGTGTAGATCCTATAGTACAAATGTGGATCATACAATATGATAAAAAATTTATGATTTTAATTTTGATTTTATTTTATCTATTGATGAGTGTGTATTGATCATGAAATATCTTTTAAACAAAAACAAAACTATACAAAAGTGAAAACACATAAATTAAGTTACAAAAAAATAATATATAAAATGTAGTACAAAAAAATAATTGATTTCAAATTATAAAGATTTTGATTTATCATGAGTTAGACATGAATGTCTATAAAACCTAGTCTAGACCTTAAGGTTCTAAAGGTGTCATAGGCTACGTGTATAGTGAAGATGTTTGCCAACTGGTCTCTAGTAGCTATATGATGCAATTTTATATCTCCCTTATCTATATGATCTCTTGTGAAGTGATGCTGAATGTCTATATGCTTTATGCAGGAGTTTGAGTTAGATTTTTGGATATACAAATGGCACTAGTATTATCACACATGATAGGAATAGTGCCTATAATAATGTATTCCAATTCAACAGTGCATATAGCTACCGAGTTTTGCTTTCTACAGGACCACGAAACTAATGATTGGATAATAAACTGATAGGTTCTGAATATACTCTTTATATCTTCCCTACATCATGCAAAATATGAATCTGAATATTTTATGATTTCAAAGGATGAACTATGCTTAGGGTACCGGATACCTAGGTTTGGGTTCCTAATAGGTATCTAAGAATTTTTTTTAATAGCAAGCATGTGATATTCTTTCGGATCAGCCAAAAATATAACACAAAGACAAACATTAAATATTATATCTAGTCTTTTGGAAGTCAAATAGAGAAGTGATCCAATTATCTCTTTATACTTTTTTTATCAATAAACTTTCCATTTGGCCCCTTATCTAACTGAATAGTAGAGCCCACTTAAGTGTTTATTACCTTAGAATTATCTAGTTTATATTTCTTAAGGATGCCATTGATGTATTTAGATTGGCTAAGAAAGGTTCCATTATCTATCCGCTTTACACTAAATCTAAGAAAATAGTTCACCTCTCCCATCATACTCTACTCAAACTCTCTACTCATTTTTTTTTGAAAATTTATCACATAGGTTTTATCTGAGTATCCAAACAAGATATCATCAACATAAATTTAGACAATGAGTAATTCTTCTCCTACCTTTATAAGAAATAAGGTGATTTATATGTAACCCTTGACAAAGAATATATCTTATAGTATTGTTCTTACCCTTTCATACCATGCTCTAGGTGCTGATTTTAGTCCATATAATATCTTCTTCAACTTGAACACATTATTTGAAAATTATGTATTTTCTAAGCCTAGGGGTTACTCAACACAAACATTATTTTAAATCCCCTAAAGCAAGCAAAAGATAATAGCACCCTAATAAATTCAAGTTTAGCTACAGATTAAAGGTTTTCTTAATATTGATTCCTTCAATCTGATTGTACTCTTTAGCTACTAATTTAGCCTTATTTCTTATCACTATTACAAAGTCATTCATTTTATTTTTGAATACCCACTTTGTTCTAACCACACTCTGGTCCTTTGGCCTATTAACTAGTTCTCATACATCATTTATAACAAATTGATTTGCTTTTCTTACTTTACTAGGATCTATAGCTCATCATCTAGGGCTTGATTTATATTGTTAGGTTCTATCATAGAGATAAATACATAATGGCTAACTTCCTTAATATGTTCATGCTTAGTTCTAACTTCTTCAGATGGTTCTCCTATGATTAATTCTTTATAATGACTATAAGAATATATCCATTATATAGGTAGTGAATCCTAAAGTTCTACTCCACTGCCCTATAGCAATGGCTTATACACCTTGAATGACCTTTACTTATTCTTTTTCTTCAGTTTAAATATAGAAGTTCTTTCTGATTCATCAAATACCATATGGGTAGATTTCATACACTTTTCTTATAGACTCTTCTATTACTATGGTCCTCTTATTAAAGATTTTATACACTTTTCAGATAGATGATTAACCTAAGAAGAATCCTTCATCATATTTTGGATCAAATTCTCCTAAAGGTGATTTTCTATTGATCAGTATTAAGCATTTACACCAAAAAATATGCAAGTGAGGAAGGTTTAGTGTCCAACCTTAAGGAGTTTATAAGGTTTCTTATATAGCTTGGATCTAACATTCACCTGGTTTAAAACATAACAAGTAGTATTTACTACTTCTATATAAAAATATCTAGGAAGTGAGTATTTAGCTAGAATGGCCCTAATAGCTTCTACTAAAGTTCTATTTTTTTGTCAGCTATTCCATTCTACTAAGGGGTCCTAGGGTCTGAGAAGTTGTATTTTATACATATCTCTTGATAGAAATATTCAGACCTATCATTTTTAAATTCTCCATCATGATCACTATGAATGGTTGAAATTTCACATCCAAATTTCCTTTGAATCCAGGTGGAGTAAGTTTTAAATTCTTCAAATGACTCACTCTTATGTGTTAGGAATCTAACCCAAGTAAATCTTGAGAAGTCATCTTCTATTACAAATCTTTATGTCTTCCATCCTAAGCTGGCTATACTAATTGGTCCAAATAGGTTCTTATGAAAGAATTCTAGTGGACTAAAGGTGTTGATGTTTTTTATTTAATGAAGCAAAGTCTTACCTTATTTTCCTAGTTGGCAAACAATATGGTGGTACTCCTTAGTGTGGTCTAATTTAAGTATGCCTCTAACTAGTTTTTTTTGGATAATCTTTCTAAGAGTTTTTATGCTTGCATGACATAGTCTCCTATGTCATAGCCAGGAATCATTAATAATATATTTTAAATAGATGGAATCAAATTAATTAACATAATTTAAATCAAGCATATAAATATTATTCACTCTTTTCCTTTATAATACTAATTTATTTTTTATGCTAATCATACATTCTTTATATAGTAATTTAATATCAATGCTCTTGTCAAATAATTAACTAATACTTAGTAAGTTATGCTTTAAACATTTGAAAAATAAAATATTTTTAATTATAAAATTTTTAGAGTTTCCTATTGTACCTGAGCTAACCATGTTATAAATATAGACCCAAGTACTGTGATTTTGATAATAATAAAAAATATTATTTCTCAATTACTACTATTCTTGTATATCTATTTTATTTTCTCTGTTCACTAACCTTTAGGTCCACAAGTTCAATTGGACCATCAAATCACATTAAGATTAGGCAGACTAGGATTGAGTATGTAATTTCAATTTAAATATATATTTTACCTTTTCTTGAGTCAAATATACTTTAGTGGATCCTAAATCTAAGTAACCTTACACACACACACACACACACACACACACACACACGCACACACACACACACACACAAGGATAAATTTGGTGAGTTAGAGTTTCTTTATTTTTTATCATATCGTATAGGACAATTTTAAATCTTCCTAGATAATTAGTTAAAAGAAAAAAATGTAATTAGGGCATCATGTTAAGATGAGATAATTAACTAATCATATTGGATGATTTAGATCATTTAGGATGATCAGTTACATGTATGAAATTCAACGTCCAATCAAAATTTAGGCATGTTTTTAAAATTGCATTTTTTTTCTAATCATGCTGGACGATCAGCATCATACTGGATGATGCAAGAAAATCATGTTGTGAATTAGATTAAGGGAATATAATTTTGATGATAGAAAACATTTTTATTTTTCTATGACTACCTTCCTACTAATATTTCAGGTTCACAAGATCGAATGTAAATCAAGTCAGCTTAGGACAAATGCTCATGGAAAATTTTTGTTTTTTTTAGTGATTTCTATTTTTGATCACATTATCTGGGATGATCTCAAATCATAATGGAAAATTAGTTAAAAATAGAAACCCTAATTAGGGCATCCTAATTAAGGCATCTATAATTAAGCAAATCATCCTGGATGATATTATCATCGTTGGAGTTGATAGGATCAAATCAGAAAGAGTCTTCTGCAACAACCTTTGAGGCATGTTTTATTTTTGGACATCATCCAAGACATCGTCCAGGTCATCATCCTGGATGATGCACTACAAGTATGCCTAAATTAATTTGGTAATTAAGGAAAGTAATTAAGGTTTGATTGTTCAATCATATTATCCTGGATGATCATAGGATCATTTGAAACAATTAGTTAACAAACCTTAGTTCTTCCTGGATGATCCATAATCGGCCTGGCTCCATCCAAGGTTATGTTCTGGCTGATATGTGATGTTTTATACAAATCATCTCGGATGATCGTGAGATCGACCTAGACGATCAAGTTATTTTTTTATCATCCAGACATCCATCCAGGGCAGTTTTCTAAATTATATGTGATGGTTTGTATAAATCATGACTGAATGATTGTAAGATCATCCTAGAAGATTAAGTTACTTTTTTATCATCCAGACATCCATCTAGGGTGATGGTCTGGATGATATTTGACTAATTTAACTAATCATATAGGATGATATATTATCATCCTAAATAATCTAAATGAATGAACCTTCTAATTGTCCAGACTCTCCCAAATCATCCTGGCTGATTAAGCTAAATTTGAACTGATCGTATGGGATGATCGATCGATCATCTTGGATGATAATTGATGATTAGTTATAAATTAGGGATAATTTGGAGCCCTTGTTTATAATATCTCTTATTTTCTTAAGAGAAAATCTTTTGTTACTATTTTGACTTGAGAGAGTCAAGAGGAGAGGGAGAGAAAGGGAGATAGAGAGAGGATCTTGTGAGGTGGAGTTTATGAGGGGTTTCAAAAAGGTTTCTCTAATCAAGGATCTAAGTCATCTTCTCTGGTCATCATCCCTGGTTCCTTGGAGGTTCAATATGTTGCGGATCTATGGTTCATGATTTTGATGATAGCAAACATTTCCTTTTCTATACGATTGCCTTATGTATTAACATTTCAGGACCACACAATCAAGACTGCAATTCAGAACCAGCTCAAGATTGGGTAGACTAGGTTTGTGTCAGTTTGTAATCTTTTTCTTTCTTGAGTCAATTGTATTGGGTGTGGGACCTATTGTTATGTAACATAGAAGTTTTCATGTTGTTCCCTTTAGGATTTTTGTTTTTGGTAACATCGGCCTGGACGATCGTCCTATCGACCTAGCCGATCGGTCTAAAAATAGAAACCCTAATCAGGGCATCCTCATTAAGGCAGCCGTCAACAGATCGGCCTGGACGATAATCTCAATTCAGAAAGAATCAACCGCAATTCAGAAAGAATCAACCGCCATAATCAATTTAGGAAGTCTTTGTTTTAGGAAATCGGCCCGGACGATATTATTATCGTCCAGGACGATCTAACTCAATCATGCCTAAATTGATCTGGTATCTTTGGAAAGCATTAATGGTTGATTGATACGATCACATCATCCGGGACGAT
>NW_021319496.1:235264-268079 GCF_001605985.2 Dendrobium catenatum
ACTTAAGGGAGTGTGGAGGGGGTTCCACACGGTTGCTCCGACGAACTCGCACCTTAGTACCATCGGATTCAAGGCTCGTCTCGAGGTAAGTTCACTAAAGAAGAAGATCTCTTTGGTGTCAAAGGACCCGGCGACTCCGCCGCACCGGGGAAGGTGGAAGTGATTTTGTAAGGGCTTCTCTGCCTAGCCGTGGGGGCTAAAGGAGAAACACTAGTTTAGTACAATACTTGGGGGGTGCCTCCAAGGAGTGGACGTAGGTCAAGGTTTGACCGAACCACTATAAATCTTGTGTTCTTATTTTTGCTTCCGCACTTTTAATTTCCGCACTTTGATTGTGGTGATTTGGATTGTGTTTTTTTTTTAAAGTTTTCCAATTCACCTCTCTCTTTAATTAGCTTAGGACTAAGTTCAAGAGGGCCTAACATCCCAAACGAACTTTCACAATAGAGGTTAACTTTAGCAACAGATTGAGGTTCTCCGCTTGCTTTAGGAGGAAGTAAAAGGAGATAGGTTCTCTGCCTATATCAGGTGGAAGTAAAAGGAGTTAGATTCTCTACCTGCTTCAGAAGGAAGCAAAAGAAGTTGGGTTCTCTACCTCATCAGGGAAAGGAGTTTTTGTACTACCTACTTTGCCTTACTGTGGGGGCAAAAGGAGAGACACTGAGTTTAGTGCAATACCCAGAGGAGAGGCTCCGGGGAGTGGACGTAGGACAAGTTGACAAAACCACTATAAAATTTGGTGTGTTATTTCTTATTATTTTTCCATATTTAATTTTTGCACTTCATTTTCTATGGTGATTATTTGGTTGCTTTTATGATTTTTTTTGAGAAATTTTTAAATACCAATTCACCCACCCCCCCCACCTCTTAGTCAGCCTTGGGACTAGTTTATAAGGGCTTAACATCCCTGACGAACTTTTAAGTGGTATCAAAGCACTTTCAAGTGGTATTAGAGCACCTTAAAATCATTCCTAAATTGATATGATAATTATGAGAGTAATTAAGGCAAGATTGATTTATCATACCATCCGAGGATCACAGAATCATATCAAACAATCTATAAAAAAACCTTTGTTTTCTCCTAAATCTTCTAGACGTACTGAACTATCTACTAGATGTTAAAGTCTATTTTTGAGCTAACCATACAAGATGATCTTTATATCATCCTGGATGATCAGTTATATATCTATATCATCCAAATTTATCTCCTTATTGTCCTGAATTATCTGCTAAATTATAATATATATTTTTTAACTAATTGTATAGGATAATATCTACATCATCTAGGATGGTCAGAATAAACATTATGTTTTAATCATACAGGAAACTTAGATTTTCCTAAATGGAAGGGATGATTTAAACTAAACGTACAAGAAAATTTGTCAATCTTCCTAGGCGATATTTGATGGTAAGTTAAAAATTAGGGTGTTTTGTTAACACCTTTTATTTAAGCTCTCTTAACTGATGATGATAGAATCTTTTGATGTTGTCCTGACCTAAGTGATCTTAGAGAAAGAGAAGGAGAGCTTCAGAGAGAGGAAAAATCTTGTGAGGGGGAGTTTATGAGGTGTTTATAAAGGTTGCTCCAAGCAAGGATTGAAGTCATCTTCTCCAATCATCATCATTGGCTCCAGGGTGGCTCTAGGGAGGTCTTCATCAGCATTAAATCAAGTTTCTCTGCCTGCTTCAAGAGGAAGTAAAAGGAGTTAGGGTTCTCTGCCGTATAAGTGTCGGTGAAAAAGATTTTGTAAGGGCTTCTCCATCTTGCTATGGGAGCAAAAGGAGAAACACTATAGTTTTAATATAATAATTGGAGGGGAGGCTCTGGAAGTGGATGTAGGTCAAGTTGACTAAATCACTATAAACATATGGTGTGTTGTTTTTATTTTATTTCTACACTTTATTTTCATATTATTTACTCTTGATTATTTGTGTAGTTGAAATATCATAATTCTATTTTTGTGAAATGATTTTGCTTCCGCCTTGTGATAAAAGTAGTTTATTTGAAAATATCAGAAAATCTCAAAAAGATTTTTCTATTTGTTTAAGAAATTTTTTAAAAACCTAATCACCCCTCTGCCTCTCAACCAAAACCCCCCCCCGCCCCCCCCCCCCCCCCCCACCTTCTTGGTTTTCTTCGGGCTAGTTTATAAGGGATTAACACTCTAACAAACTTTCAAGTGGTATTAGAGTGGGTTTCAAAATATCAAGTTTTAGAAAACTTTGAATTAAAGATCCATGTCTAACTTTCATAATAGAAACATGGAAAAGGGTGTTTCATTACTAAACTAAACTTACTTGATAATATAATATTTGATTTCTGGAAAATTTGTATGTCCATATTTTTGCAATATATAGATCATCGCATGTGGATTCTTATAAAAGAAGGTTATTTTACACCAATATTTTAAATTAATGTCAATAAAACTCAACTTTCTTTTTTCTGGATGGACTTTTGATAATAGAGATCTAGCATAACTTAATGCAAAATGTTTATACTATTTTTTTTTCTATGCACTAAAATCTGAAGATTACATGCATGTTTTAATTTACACAACTGGTAAAGAAATCTATGATTGATTATGCTATACTTATGAAGGCACAAGTGAAGTTAAGCAATCTATGTTAAATATTTTATTTCATGACTACAAACTTCTTCACATGAAACCTAGAGAGTCAATAACTGAAATATACACTAGGTTTACACAAAAAGTTACCTCCCTACATACCTTAGGAAGAGAGCTAACAAATTATGAGAAAGTTAAGAAAATTTTAAGATATTTTCATATTTCCTTTGAAGCTAAGATTACTGCTATAATTGAATCCAAGGATTTGAATATTCATTATATATATAATGTTGCAAATATAGACCCAAGCATTATGATTTTGATGATTATAAATATTATTCCTCCCTGACTACTAAGACTCATGCAAATTTATTTTATATGCCCAGCTCACTAACCTTTTATGTCCACAAGTTTGCTTAGAACATCAAGGACCTCAAGATTAGGTAGATTAAGATTGATTCAATCTTTAATTTCTATTTCAAAGCATTTTTTACCTTTTCTTGAGACAAATGTATCTTTGTTGATCCTGAAGCTAAGTAACCTTGCACACACACATTCAGGGGGAGAAATTTAGTGATTTAGAGCTTTTTTAGTTTTTAGCATATCATAGATGATGATTTTATATCATCCTAGACAATAAGACAAAAATAAAAACCCTAATTACAACATTTGGGTCATGTAAAATTGCTTAAGCAAGTTGTCTTGGATGATATTACCATCGTCATGGATGAAATGGTTAAATTAGAAATACGTAGCTGTTAAACTCATTTAGGCAAGATTTTATTTTTAGAATTTTATTCTAATCGTATAAGACAATTCTATATCATCTTAGAAGATTCATTACAATCATGCATAAATTAGTCTAGTCATTAAGAAAAGTAATTAAGGTTAGATTAATTTATTATATCATATTGGAAAATCACAAGATCATCCTAGACAATCAGTAAGAAAAACCTTAGTCTTATCTTAAATCACCTTGATGTCCCGAACTATCTGCTGGATGATAAATTATAATTCCTCAACATCTAGTTTTTTCTCCTGGATGACCCAAACTATTTCCTGGATAATAGTCACTAATTTTGAATAAATCATATAGGACAATACAAGCATCATCCTGGATGATAACTTATATTTATTCATTGTCCAATATGTATATTTTGGATGTCCCAAACTATCTGCAGGATAATATGTATGAATTTGAACTAATCATACAGGATGATACCTGCATTATCTATCATAATTAGAATAAATAATGTCTTCTAATCATACAGTAGACCTAGATCATCCTGGTTGGAAGGGCTGAATTATACTAATCGTGCAGGATGATATATCAATCATCCTGGATGATCTTTGATGTCAAGTTAAAAATTAGGGCAATTTTTAGGCCTTTTTTATAAGATATCTTATTTAATAATGAGATCATCTTTTGCTATTATCCTGACCTGTGAGAGCTTATAGAAGGAGAGGGGGAGCTTGGGGGGGAGAGAGAGAAAGAGAGAGAGAGAGAGAGAGAGAGAGAGAGAGAGAGAGAGAGAATCTTTTTAGGTGAAGTTTATGAGGTGTTCATAAAGGTTGCTACAAGAAACTATTTAAGTCATCTTCTCCATTCGTTATCCTTGGTTCCTTGGTGGCTCTAGAGAGGTCTTCATTAGCATTAGATCAAGGTTCTCTATCTGCTTACGGATGAAGCAAAAGGAATAGGGTTTCTCTGCTTGCTTCAGGAGGAAGTAAAATAAGTCAAGGTTCTCTGCCTCACCAGGGTCACTAAAAAGAGTTTCTAAGGGCTTCTCCACCTTGCTATGGGAAAAAAATGGAGAGGCACTGTGGTTTAGTGCAATACCTAGATGAGAGTCTCCATGGAGTGGACGTAGTTCAAGTTAACCAAACCATTATAAAATTTGGTGTGTTCTTTCTATTTTATTCCTACACTTTATTTTTTACATTTTAGTTTCTGTTGTTTCTTGTATGGTAGAAATCTTTGATTTATTTTGTTAATTACTTTTATATCAAGAGTTAATCTTATTTGTTTTAAAATATTCAAAAAGGTTTCAATAAGATTTTTTTATTTATTTATGAAATTTTAAAACTACCAATTCAACCCCCCTGGTTAGCCTTAGGCTAGTTCATAAGGACTTAAAAAAATCTAAAAAAATTTCAAGTTGTATCAAAGCGGGATTCATAAAATTAAGTTTTAGAAAACTTAATGAAATGGAAAGAGGATTTGACATTTTCCTTAGTTGACATACATCACATAGGTGGTACTCAGTCATTTTAAGCTTGAGAATTTCTTTTGCTAGGTCTTTTTGGGTTATGTTTCTAAGTGTTTTCATGCTAGCATGACATAATTTCCTATGCCACTTTCTTTTGCTAAGTCTTTTTGGGTTATGTTTCTAAGTGTTTTCATGCTAGCATGACATAATTTCCTATGCCACAACCAAGACTTATCAACAGTAGTTTTTTAAATAAAAAGAATCTGCATATTCAATATTATTTAAATC
The DNA here is from genome assembly GCF_001605985.2 of Dendrobium catenatum. Taxonomy (NCBI): domain Eukaryota; kingdom Viridiplantae; phylum Streptophyta; class Magnoliopsida; order Asparagales; family Orchidaceae; genus Dendrobium; species Dendrobium catenatum. Next base: position 240,330 of record NW_021319496.1, read on the forward strand.
AAGCATGTAGACATTATTAATCATTCTTTATTGCAAATTAGTTTTATTATTTAAGCTTATAATACATATGTTTTAGAAAAAATTTTATGCTAAAGCCTCTATCACAAAGCTGACTAATGCTGAGGAAATTATGTTTCAAGCCATCAATAACTAAAACATTTTCAATCAAAAGGTTCTTTGAGTTTTCTATTATACTTGTACCCACCTCTTCCCTGGTGGTGTTGTCTCCAAGAGTGACGTTGCATTTAGCCCTTACCTCTTGCAAAATAAATTGATTAGCATCTCCAGTCATATGGCATGTGTATCCACTATCCAGGTACAACATAATCTCATGAGGTCTTGTGTGAGAGCACAATTATAAAATCATCAAATATTATATTTACGAACCCAAACAAGTTTGGGTCCCTTCTTATGGAAAGAATAATGCAATGAAGGTGTGACAGAGTTTGAATCATGCAATTTGGGTCTCCACAACAAATGTGTTCTATAGTGAATAGTGCATGTATGGAAAATATGACTTAGCATGCGACATGAAAAATATCTTACACCAGAAAAAGGGTTTACTAATCTACTTGGGTTATGTTGCCTCGTCCTAGGTTTGAATGATACATGATGATTTGATTGATTGTTAAACTCAAACATTATGGGTAGTTTTCTATTTTCTTTATAAGCAGTTAATTGAGCTTCTAAAAACTTATTCAAATTTTCAATAACTAAAATTTTTATTTTCAAAGCATGCTCCTTACTATCTAAATCTGTAGCAAGAGTATTTATGTCCTTATATGCAGTTTCTAGCTCAACATCTAAACTTTTCAGGGAATCATTCTCATTAGTTAATACAGAATACTTTTATCCAAAGCATCAAATTCATCTAATAATGTTATGTGATTGTTATAAAGTGTAGAATGGTCTTTAATCAAAAACTTCATGCTCTTTTTATAAGTTAAGAAATTCTAGTTTCAGGTTAGCATGCAATTTTTTAAGCTTTCTATACATATTAATGAATTTTCTCAAGATAATTAAGCAATTGATTATATATTAATTCACATTCCTCTTCCTCGTTAGAATGACCGAGATGTTCATCCACCATAAAATATAAGTTTGTTGTCTCCTCTTTAGCTTTAGTCTCAAAGGTGCTAAATGTAGAATCTGTCTATAAAGCATTTTTTTGATTTGTTTCTTTTCCTTCCTTAATTTAGGTTTTTCCTTGCATGGGTGAGCCTTAAGTTTCAGTCAACCAGCTTTTACATATCACAACTTCCTACATTCAAAGCAAATCATATCATAAGAACCTTTAGAATTATTGTTATTCTTACCTTTATTCCATTTCTGAAGGTGCTTTTGTTTCTTCCTTAATAAGCTCTTAAATTTCTTAGTAATTAAGATAATGTCAACACTTTCAAAACCAGAAGAATTAGTATATGTATGATTAGCCTTTAAGGCTACAATTTTTCCTTCATTTTCTCTCCTGCATCAAGTTGTCTTTGGTTCACTCCTTACTCTTAAGCAATGAATGATCCAAGTAAGTTATCTATAGAATAAACATTCAAATCCTTGGACTCAGTTATAGAGTAATCTTAGAATTTAAGGAAGAAGGTAAACATCTCAAGATTTTATTCACTTTTTCATTTTTTTTTTGTTAGTTCTCTACCTAAGGCATGTATGGAGTTGACTATTTGTTTAAACCTAATATACATTTTAGATATTGATTTACTAGGTTTTATGCAAAAATGTTCATAGTCATGAAGTAAAATATTTAACCTAGATTGCTTAAATTCACATATGCCTTCACAAGTAACACATAATATATCTCATATTTCTTTACCAGTAGCATAAGTTGAGACATACATGTAATCTTCATATTTCAGTGCATAGAAAAAGTAGTTCAAATATTTTGCATTTATATTTTTTTGGGAGCCCTGTGTGCATTTCGGTTAGAGAGAGAAACTCCAGGTTTTTCGGTTAGAGAGAGAAACTACAGAGAAATTCAAATTTCTTTCCCGGTTTTTGTTCCTGCTTTTCTAAAAGGGCGGGAGAAGATGGCGGCGGAGAGTCGCCGGCCTTCTCAATTGCCGGCGACCAGACCTCCTTCCTTTATTGGTAATTCTAAGATTAATTCAAAGATGAACAAGAAGTTATCGTCTCCTTTGGGTGGATAGTATCTCAAGGAGGTTTTTTCAAAAAGTTGAATATGAAAAGGTAGCCAACCTTTGCTTAGAATGTGGAGTTATTGGGCACCTGATGAATGATTGTGGTAAAATCTATAATAAATCCGGCTCTGATAAATTGGGAGCTAGCTTTACTTCAGATGTTGATAGCAGAATTAAAGAGCATATTGCTGCATATAAACCAACGTATGGACCATGGATTTTTGTCTATAATAAGAAAGGGAGAAAGCCATTTCATAAGAGCATTGCAGTCAAATCCAGCAAAGCTATATTTGTTAAGAAGGTGGGAAATGAAAACGTAACTATGGAAGAAGGAAATGATGGAGCTGATGGCAGATTTATCACCCCAATAGAAGATCCAGTTATGAGTAATGAAGACCAATTAGAAGAAGGAGAGCTGATTCCAGACAAGGAGCAGCCTATTATAGAGAAGAGCAATCAAGTTGAAGAAGGCAGAGATTGTTTCTCTAAGGATAACAAGGAGGGACCGATGTATTAGGAAACTGATGTTAAATCCGGTAAGGATTCGAATAAAAGGCAGGACAATGCTGATAATGGCAAAAATATTTTTTCAAATATTAAGTTGGGAGCTAATAAAATTCCTATTGGTGATTCTAGCAAAGTTAAATTAGCTAAGGAGCTGAAGTCTCTGGGCCCTATAAAGAACATTCCAAGAGGAAGGAATTTTGATGGTGGAGGTAACAAGAGGAAGGAAGGGGGGGCATCCCCAAGGTTATTTTAATGAATTCCATAATGTTTTGGAATTGTAGAGGGGCCAAGAAGAAAGAGGCCTCTCTATATCTCAAGGAGGTAGTTAAAGACCATGATACTTTTTTGTGGGTTTGGTGGAAACTAAAATCAATTCTTTTGATAAAGTTTCTTTAAATAACATTATGGGTGATGATTGGGACTTTTATATCTATCCATCTAAAGGGCTATCAGGTGGAATTATGATTCTTTGGAGAGCTGATGTAGCTTGTTTCTCAGTTTTGAAGGAAGACGATCAATGTATTATTGGAGATCTCAATATCTTCGATAAGGGGGAATGGATGATTGCTACCGTATATGGCAATAAAGATGTTATGAAGAGGAGAGAACTATGGAGTAATCTGGATGAGATGTCCAATAGAAAGCTTCCTTTCATTGTTGGGGGAGATTTTAATTGCATCTTGTCACAAGATGATAAGAGGGGTGGAAGAAAATTTGCTTTTTCTCAAGGCCCTAAAGAAATGGCTGATTTCTTAAATATGAATGACCTTCATGATGTGGGATTTGTTGGTCAAAAATACACTTGGTGCAATAACAAATCAGGAGGGGATCACATACTCGAGAGGTTGGATAGATGTTTCCTAAACTATATTGCCATCAACATGATAAATAATGCAGTAGTGAGACATCTTGCAAGGGTAGTGTCCGACCATTGCCCTATTGTATTGAAGATCCTTGATAATCCATTTCAAAAGTTTGGGATTATCAAATTCGAAGATGTGTGAATTTCTTTCAAAGCTTCCTCTCTTATTATTCAGAGAGTTTGGAGAAAGACTTTCCAAGGCAATGACATGGAGATTCTCAAAAAAAAATGTAGAAGAGCTTTGAAGGATTTGTTTTATTGGAGCAAGGCAAGGATTAAGGATTTCTCTTTAGAAAAGGAGAAGTTGAAAGAATAAATTTCTCTTATTCAAGAAGAAGAAGCTTCGGTTGGGTGGTTATCTAATGAAAAACTTTGGGAGCTCAGATCTAAAGTTTTTAAACTTAATTCTGTTCTTTCTAGACTCAATACTTATTGGAGACAAAGAGCTAAAGCCAAATGGATTGTGGAAGGCGATTCTAACTCTAAATTTTTCCATTCTTTTGCTAACTCTAGGAGGATTGGAAAAAGGATTTTTCAAATCAAAGATGTAGATGGTGCCATTTCTGAAGATCCCGTTGTGTTAAAACAAATTCTTTTTCAGTTTTTTCAAAAAAAGTGGAAGTAGAGGGAATGTTGTATGGACAAATGGCCGAATCCTGTAAATGTTCTAGATGAGATGGACAGAATTATGCTGGAAAAACAGATTTCAGATGAGGAAATCCTGGAGGCTATCAAAGGGCTTGGCAACAACATATCACCGGGACATGGTGGTATCACTTACTCCTTTCTCAAACACTATTGGAAAATTGTTGGTTTTGATGTTTGCAAGGCAATAAAAGAATTTTTTACATCAGGTATCATGAGTATTAGTTGGAAAGAAACTCTTATTGCCTTGATACCTAAAATTTCTAATCCTTTATCTCCTGAAGATTTTCATCCTATTAGCTTGTGTAACTCCATCTACTAAGTTGTTGCTAAGGTGTTACTAAATAGGCTTTTGTTGGTTATTCATAAACTTATCTCTGAAAAACAAGTTGCCTTCATGAAAGGGAGGAGCATCTTAGAACATATTCTTTTGGCTCAGGAGGTTTTTAATAAAATAAGGATTTCTAAATCAAAAGAAGGTATGGTGGCCATCAAGATAGATATGGAACAAGCCTATGATAGTATGTGTTGGAGCACTCTTGAAGGAGTTTTGAAGAGCTCGGGTTTTCCTGAAAGATTCATTAGGCTTATCTTGGAATGTATTGTTGAGCCCAGATTTTCTATCATCATCAATGGGAACTTGACTAATTGGATTGAAGGGAAGAGTGGTTTTCGTCAGGGATTTCCATTATCCCCTTTTCTTTTTATCCTTTGTTCCCAATTGATTTCTAATGCTTTTAATCAGGAAGGGAAGGATTTAGGCATTAAAGTGGCTTCTTCTGGTAATGCTATTTCTCATTTGCTTTATGCAAATGATATCCTTCTTTTCTCTAAAGCTAAGATCAGTAGTATCAAGGAGATGAAGATCATTTTGAGCAACTACTGTGGATGGACAGGGCAAAAGATTAATCTTAAAAAATCTTCCATGATTGTTAGCAAAAATGTTGATAGAAGAATGAAAAAAAAAGATCAAAAAAATTATGGAGTTCAAGATGATTGAGGACATGGATTATCTGGGTACTAAATTAGCTTTGAGAAGACTAAAAAAGACTGATTTTCAATTTCTATTGGATAAAGCATTGAAGACTTTAAATGCTTGGAGCAATAGATATATTTCTATTGTTGGAAAGCTTGTGCTTATCAATTCGGTTTTCAGCAATTTGCCTCTTTATTTAATATCTCATTCCTTAATCCCTCTTAGTGTGTTGAGGGAATTCAAAAACTTATGCAAAAATTACATATGGAAGAATCAAGATGGTAAACAGGGAATGCATTATATAGCTTGGGATGAGCTTTGCAAGCCAAGAGCAAACGGTGGCTGGGGGATTCATTCTGCTGTCAACAGTATTCAAAATCTGAGAGCGAAATTCTCTTTGAATCTGGTTTCTACTCCTAACTCCTTCCTAAATAGAAATTTATTAATCAAATATGGTGAAGACTGGTGGAAGAAAGAAGTGATTAAAGGAGGTTCTACGGCTTGGAAAATATTTGCTAGTGGCTGGAAATCTATGAGGAAAATTATAAGGTGGAATGTGGTAAATGGGATGCGAATTAATGTCTTGAAAGACATATGGATTTTTGATAAAATCCTTCTCAAATGGCCTGCTTTTATCGCCCCTTTTGATGAAGATGATTTAACTTTGAATTTTTTTAACCTGGATGGCCATTGGGACATTGAAAAATTACTTCTTTTCTTTGGAAAAGAATTGGTTTGTGTTATTTCTAGCATTCCTATTATTAAGGAAGGAGATGAGGATTTTATGGATTTAAAATACAAATTGACTGGAAAATCTATTGCTGCTATGATCAAAGAAGACTCAACTAAGGTTCTTGAGGGGAGCTCTTACTTATGGATTCATAAATTGAATCTGTACTCAAAGGTGGAATTTTTCATTTGGAGGCTTTGTAAAAATTCTATTCCAACCTCTGATTTTTTATTCAAAAGAAAATTATCTATTGATAACAAATGTCCAAGAGGCTGTGGAGGTATTGAAGATGTAGATCATATTTCTACAAAGTGTCCCAATCTTCATAAAGTTATTGGCGTTCTTCGTGATTGGGGATTTCTAGTTCCATTCTTTGATTCATTTCAACATTGTTTAGAAGAAGCTAAAAAAAGTCTTGAGAAGAATCCTGGGTTGATAAAGCTTTACTTTACTTTATTATGGTTTTCTTTGAATGATAGAAATAAGCTAAAGCACGGTAAGAAGGAAGATACTGTTTTAACATTGGCTTCCAATGTTATTAGCTTGATTGGTCTTGATAGAAGGAAGAATTTACTCTCGGACAACTGGGATGCTCTTCAATCCTTTGGATTGTCTTTTGATTCATGGCATCCTCCACCCGAGTGGTACAAGATCAATATTGATGCTGCACTAAAAAGCAATTATGGAGCTGGAATTGGAGGAGTTGTAAGAGACTATAGAGGAAGAATGATTCGTGCTTTTGGCTTCTATGGAATGCATTGGGATATTTCTCAATTGGAGCTTTATTCATTCTATTCTTTGAAGTATTTGTTACACAATTGTTTGGATGAAGCCAAAGGTGTCATCATCGAAGGAGACAATAAAAATGTTATTCATTTTCTTCAAGAATTGTATAGCAAAGGAAATAATAAGGTTGGAATCAAGGAAGACGAAGACTTCTTTGGGTTAAGGTATGGGAGTAATATCATTTTTAATTGTATTAGCATAAGAGGCAATAGGGTAGCTGATATTTGTGTTAACCTTTCCTTTTCGTATGACTTCATTTGGAATGATTTTAGTGAGAGCTCTCTTCCTCCTTCCTTTGTTAAACTTATAATGGAAGAGTGTAGTTTGAAGGAAGATCTCTATTAGTTTGCTGTTTGTTCTTGGTTTTTAATTAATTCAATGCAATTGCATTTCCTTTAAAAAAAAAATATTTTGCATTAAGTTGTGCTCTATCCCTATAATCAAAATTCCATTGAAAAAATGGAAGTTCAGTTTTGATACCATTTATTTCACATGTTGGTGCAAAATAACCTTCTTTTACAAGCATCCGCATATGATAATCTATAGATTATAAAAAAGTTGACATGCAAGTTTTCTAGAAATAAAAAGGTATATTATCAAATAAGGGTGGATGAGTAATAGAATACCCTTGTGTCATGTTCTGGTTACCAAAGTTGGCCATTGATCAAAATTCTTTAGATGTCCTTTACAAAAATTTATTTGGAACTATTAATACTGAAAGCTTAAAGGGAAAGGTCTTTGGACTTGTAATATTTGATGACTACTCGAGGTTTACTTTGATTAGATTTTTGTCACATAAATTCAATAAATTTAAATTATTCTTCACTTGGATTAAAAAAAAAACTCGGTTGTGAAATCTTGACTATCTATAGTGACCATGGTGGAGAGTTTCAAAATGAGAGATTTGGAACTTTCTCTATGGAGCAAGAGATTAGCCATAACATCTCTACACCTAGGACCCCTCAGTAGAACATAGTAGCTGAAAGGAAGAACAGGACCTTAGTGGAAGCCTCTAACGCCACGTTTATTAAATATTCACTTCCAAAATACATTTGGGCATAAGTGATGAACACAACTTATTATGTATTGAATAGGGTAAATATTAGATCCAAACAAAATAAGAAACCCAATGAGATCGTTAAGGGTAGGACACCCAACCTTTCTCACCTCCATGTCTTTGGTTGTATGGTTTTCATTCTAAATAATGGGAAATAACTCTTAGGAAAATTTGACCCAAAATCTGATGGAGTGTTCTTAGGATAGTTAAGTGTAGGGAAATCCTTTAGACTGTTTAATAAGAGGGCATTAGTGGTGGAGGAGATTACTCATGCAGTATTTATTAATTTTAATTATGAGAAGTCTAGAGTTTAAGAAGAAGATGAAGTATTTGAGATTACCCAAGGAGTAGAAATTACAAATCTGGAGGAAATGATAGAACCTCAAAATACTGATAAAGTAGGTGAGATTACGCATGGAGTAGAATCTACCAATCTCGAGGGAGGGGTAGAACCTCAAAACACCTTTTCTAGAGATTGAAGATATTCTTCGAGTCATTCTAAATAATTGATTTTAGGATACTCTTCTAAAGGTGTTAGAATTAGGCATTGACATATAAAATTTTTAACCACTCTACCATCATCTTAATGACTGAACTCATCAGCATCAATCAAGTCCTTTCTGATGAATTCTAGATCCTAATTATGCAAGAGGAACTAAACCAATTTATTAGAAGTGATGTCTAGGAGCTAGTAGAAAGACCTAAGGATCAAAGTGTAGTAAAAACAAAATGGGTCTTTAAGAATAAAATGAATAATTTTAATGTGGTGGTTAGGAATAAGGCAAGATTGGCGGCTAAGGCGTATAATTAAATAGAAGGGATTGATTTTGAGGAAACTTTTTCCCCTATAGCTAGATTGGAAGCAATTAGAGTGCTCCTAGCCTTTGCCTATTATAAGGGATTTAAACTTTTCCAAATGAATGTCAAGAATGCCTTTTTGAATAGGGTAATAAAGAAAATATGTTTTGAAAATGCCTTTTTTTAATGTGGTGGTTAGGAATAAGGAAAAATTGGGGGCTAAGAGGTATAATCAAATAAAAGGAATTGATTTTGAGGAGACTTTTTCCTGTATCGCTAGATTGGAAGAAATTAGAGTGCTACTAGCCTTTGCCTGTTATAAGGTATTTAAGCTTTTCCAAATGGATGTGAAGAATGCCTTTTTGAATGGGGTAATAAAAGAAAATATGTTTATAGAGCAACCTCCAAGTTTTAAGAATTCTCAATTTCCAAATCATATTTTCAAATTAAAAAAGGCTTTATATTGATTAAAATAGGCACCCAGGGAATGGTATGAGAGGCTTAACACATTCCTACTAGGAAGGGAGTTTTCTAAGGGGCGCATAAATACCACAATTTTTTTCAGGAGAGTAAGAGATGAATTACTCATTGTTCAGATCTATATTAATGATATACTTTTTGGTTCTTCCAATAAACATTTATGTGATGATTTTTCTAAGATAATGAGTAAGAAATTTGATATGAGTATGATGGGAGAATTGTCCTATTTTTTATGGTTTAGCATAAGACAAATGGGAGCCTTTCTTAATCAATCATAATACAATAAGAACATCTTGAAGAAATATGAAATCGATAAAACTAAGCCAATAAATAGTCCCATGATCTCTAATATTCAATTACAAAAAGAATTAAATGGAAATTAATTGATAAAGAGAAATTTAGAGGAATAATTGGATCACTCCTTTACTTGACAGCTAGCAGACCTGATATAATATTTAGTGTTCATCTTTTTGCTAGGTTTCAAGCTAATCCAAAGGAGTCCCACCTGACTGTCGTTAAGATAATCCTTAGATATCTCTTAGGAACCCAAAACTTAAGAATCTGGAACCCAAGTTATAGCATTTTTTTGAGATTATAAGATATTCTGATTCATACTTTATAGGATGTAGGGTAGATAGAAAGAGCACCTCTAGAGTATGTTAATTCATAAGATTATCTTTAGTCTCCTGGTCTAGCATAAAATAAAACTCAGTTGTACTTTCCTATATTGAAGCTAAATGCATAGCATTAGAAAGTTGTGTGGCCTAAGTCCTTTGGTTAAAGTAATAAATTTTAGATTTAGAATTACTTGTAAGCATAATGTCAATTCTATCTGATAGCACTAGTGTCATTTACATTTCTAAAAATCCTATTCAATACTCTAGATCTAAACACATTGACATAAGACATCACGTTATTAGGGATCATGTCACTAAAGGAGACATTAAGCAACATCATGTATCAACTAAAAACTAACTATTTGACATTTTTACTAAACCACTATCCTTTGAAACTTTTAGCATCTTAAGGACCAGATTAGGTAACACTGACATAAATGCATGAACTTGTTAATTACTGAACTCTAAATCTTTTTATTTTCTGATCTCACCTTTATTTTTATTTGCATGATTGTTTCTGACTATGTGTTCCTATTTTCCATTTTCAGTGTTATGTTATTTTTCACTTCAATTTTGTTTGATTGATCACTGTTGGAATGACATTTTTACCTTGCTTTTGCATTTGAAATTTCTTAAATAGTGATTGACAGCCCTAAATCAGTTAAAGGAACAAACACTGTTGATTGTTTCCCTTCCTCTAACTCCTTCAGTAGAGTAATTTTTTTTTCTAAGCGAAAATCTATTTCAAATTAACAATTAGATTTTGAAATTGAGATCTTTTCTATCTTCTTACAGTAATCTATATCAAAAATAATCTTCACAGTTATTACATTACTTTAAGGCTTTCTTTATCATGTTATTATATTTATCAAATGAATATGATTCTACTTTCTGGTCTAATCCATTTTATAATAGAGAGTGAGTTTTTATTCTCTATTATCTAAAAGATATCACATAATTGAGAGTCTTTAAAGGTTTCAAAAGTGAGCTAGCTAACAAAAATAACAGGTGACATAAAATGAGCCCAAAAAGAAAAGTTGAAAAGTGGCACAACGACCGCAAATACACAAAGTACATCAAAAATCAAAGATGCGTAAAGTGTACTAAATAACTAACAAGAGGTATAAAATGAGATCACAAAAAATAAGCTTCCTTCTCTTTCAAACTTTTAAATAATAGAATAATTCATGTGTCACTTGATATTTTCAAAGACTTGATTTTTGAATCTCATGATCATAACAAACTACTTTGCTATACTATTTTATAAGATATTTTTCTGGAATAAAGTTTTGAATGGATCACTTTTCTTATCCTATGTTTTTGAGTTAGATCATTTTTTTCAAAAGATTATTTGTCATGTAAAAAGTCTGAGCTGGGGTTAACAGGACAGGTTATTTTACCATTTTTTGGATTTTGGTAATGTTAATTATTTTTTTTACTAATTTTTTAATCCAATCACAAAAAAATTTTCATTGTCTAGTATTGATTGAAAAAAAATTTAATTTTATGCTTTTTAATATTTTCATTATGTTTTTACTTATTTTTTCTTAAGTGTTACTTTTTCCTTTTATTTATTTTATTTTTGGAGCTCTTCCAATCACCTTTATCTGTCATCAAAATTTTCCATTTTTTCTTTATATCGTCTGGGATAATTTTCTATCATCTTGAACGATATCATCAATTTATCATTCATTATCCATCTGATAGGTTATCATACTCTTTTATTTGAGAACATCCTGGACAATCCACATCATCTTGGATGATTTGATCAAATTCTGTCTCAATTATTAGTGATCATCCTTGATGATCCACTTGTTCTTCTTGGATGATCCACATGGTAAAATGGTTAGACATTTTAAATTCATCAAGTACAATCTATTATTGCCAATCATCCTGGATTATCCACTTATTCATCATTGATGATCCACATGTTCATCCTAGATGATTCTTAAAGTAAAAAATCGTACTAGTTGACTCCTCAGGATGATCGCCTATGTCTAATCATCTTGGATGTTGTCTGATTTTCTTGGATGATATGACCACCTTTTTGACCAATCATCCTTGATGTCATTATTGCTCCTAATCATCCTAGAGGATTCCATGATCTTCCTGGATGATTTGGCCGACTATTTATAAATCGTTGTTTTTGAACCATTTTCTTCACAATAAACTTCTTTAATCCTTACTTCCTCTCCCTCATATTTTCAATAACTAGTGGAAAGCATTCTAAAATGCTTAATAGTTCCTAGAGGGAAACTGTCGACCCTCAACTCACTGAGGTAGCAGATCAGGCTTCTTATCTCTGATACAAAATGATAGGGATTACATCGTCTAAGATTATTAATCCCCACACTCTTACTTATTCAGTATTAAATGTATTTGCTCATACTGCACTTAATTTCAATCTGACCTTGCATTCCTTTTACACTATGAGCTTTGGTATGAAATCTTTGCCAATCTTTTAATTAACTCTACATATACTATGCTGCAATCCTATGTCAATAAAAGATCTGTAGAAATCATCTATCAAGACTATCATCAACTTTTTCAACTTTCCACCACTAGCGATAAACTTCACATCATAGCTTTAGATATTGACTTCAACTGGAGCCCTATCAGTCAATATTTGAGACACAACAATACCACTTTTCATGACGGTGCCTCCAATTCTTTAGTTAAAGATGTTAGGACCATTCAACATGTCCTTAGAACCTCTGTGATTCTAAAAGCTGGTGACCATATTCACATTGCTCTACTCTCACTCACCACCTATTTTATCATGGCTCGTAAGGATTTTAATGCTAGTGATCTTCTTTTTGTTACATTGAACACTTGAATAGCATTAAGGATCTCGGCCAAAAGAAGAAACCAAACCTAGCCCTAGGATATATTATTGCATATGTTCTTGAAACAAAATACAACATTAAGTATCCTACCCCACCAAATGACCAACCTGTCTTCTCCACTAATAACTCCTTCAACATCCTTCAAAGCACTCACCTCCATCAAAAGTATGAGGAGGCTGAGGGAGCAGAGGAAGAGGCTATTCCTGAACTAGTTCCTATCCTCCAGCAGTCACAGCTAGATCAATTGGTGGAGAGGTTTGACCAATGGGAAGCCAGGTTTGACTCCAACATCATTGTACAGGAGCAATAGCATGCAGTGGATGCTGATCTTTTCAATACATATGTATCCCAACAAAAGTAGTATCACAACTAGGATATGGTCTAATTTTGCGAGCAGTTTGCTTCAATTCATAATTTCTTTCAGCCACCACCACCACCTCCTTCACCTAATCAAGGTCCTTCGTACTTATAAATGACTTAGTATTTTTGTGTGATTTTTTGTACATGTTTCTATACTTTATTTTATTTAGTGGCTATTTTTCTATTTTCTCCTTTTTTGTGATGTCAAAAAGGGGAGTAGTGTTAGTGTTGAATCGTATGTATCGTTTGCTTGCTTTAGAAAAATTTTCTTTTGTTTACTTGCATTTATCTCCTTTATCTTATGTTTTGTTTTTTTATAATAATTTAAAAAAAAAATAATATGTAATTTGAATTATTTTAATAATAATATTTCTCATCATAAAAACGAAGTAGATTGTTGCAGATCTGTACCCAAGCATTATGATTTTTATGGTAACAAACATTATTATTCCTTGACTATTTTCATTCATACATATCTATTTTATGTACCCAGCTCACTAACCTTTTAGGTTCACAAGTTCACTTGGAATGTTAATAAGATTAATATCATATAGATAAAAATTGAGTCAGTTCTATTTCAATGCATTTTTTACCTTTTCTTGAGTCAAATGTATCTTGATGGATCCTGAAACTAAGTAACCTTGCACACACATACTTAAGGGTTAAAATTTAGTGAGTTGGAGTTTTTTTGCTTTTGATCAAATCATACAGGATGATTTTATATCATCTTGGATGATTAGTTAAAAATAGAACCCCTAATTATGGCATCTTGGTCATGTAAACTTGCTTAAGCCAATTATCCTGGATTAAACTCCCATCTCCTAGATGATAAGCTCAAATAAAAAATACTCAGCCTCCAAAAAAATTTATGAAAAATTTTATTTTTAAAACATTATTCTAATCATACAGGACGATCCCATATCATCCTAGAAAATTAATTACAATTATGCCTAAATTAGTCAAGTAATTTTGGTTATATTGATTGATTATATAGTTCTAGATGATTGTAGGATCGTCTTGGTCAATCAGTAAGAAAAATCTTAGTCTTCTCTCGAATCACCTGGACGTCCCAAACTATATACTAGATGATCAGTTATAATTCCTCATCATCTAGATGTTTCTTTTGGATGACCCGAACTATCTGCTGGAAGATAATTTCTAATTTTTAACTAGTCATTTTGACCTAAGCATCATCCTGGATGACCAATTATATATCTTCATCGTCTAACATGTATCTTGTGGATGTCTTGAACTATCTACTAGATGATACGTATGATTTTGAAGTAATCATATAAGATGATGTCCACATTTTTTGGGGCGATTAGAATAAATATGTTTTATAATCATACAGTAGACCCATATAATCCTAGTTGGAATTGCTGAATTGCACTAATCATACAGGACAATTTGTTAGTCATTCTGGTCAATTTTTGATGGTAAGTTAAAAATTAGGGCAATTTTTAAGGCCTTCTTTATAAGATCTCTTATTTGTTAATGAGAGCATCTTTTGTTATTCTCTTGACCTGAGAGAGCATAGAGAAGGAGAGGGAGAGTTTGGGAGAGAGAGAGAGAATCTTGTGAGGGGAGTTTATGAGGTGTTCACAAAGGTTTCTCCAAGCAAGGATTCAAGTCATCTTCTCCATTTGTCATCCTTTGCTCCTTGGTGGCTCTAGGGAGGTCTTTGTCAGCATTAGATAAGGGTTCTTTATGTGCTTTAGGAGAAAGCAAAGGAGTTTAGGTTCTCTATCTTCTTCAAGAGGAAGCAAAATAAGTCATGGTTCTCTGCATGCTTTAGGAGAAGGCAAAATGAGTTAAAAGAGTTTTTAAGTGCTTCTCCACTTTACTATGGAAGAAAAAGGAAAGACACTGTATTTTTGTGCAACAACTAGAGGAGATGATTTGGGGACTGGACGTAGGTCATGTTGAACAAACCACTATAAAATTTAGTGTGTTATTTCTATTTTATTCCTGAACTATATATTTTGCGTTTTGATTTCTATGATTGATTGTATAGTTGAAATCTCTAATTTATTTTATTAATTGCTTTTACATGATGGGTTAATCTTATTTATTTTAAAACATTCAAAAAGGTTTCAAAAGATTTTTTTGTTTGTTTACAAATTTTTAAAACTGCCAATCCCCCCCCCCTCTTAGTTAGCTTCGGGTCACTTCATAAGGGCTTAAAAACACTAACAAACTTTCAAATAACTTACATAGACCACTCATTGCTTATGAGCAAGGAATGAACCAAAGAAGACTTAATGCATAGGAGAAAAAGAAGAATAAAATGTAGCCTTAAAGGATAATGATATTAACACTAATACTTCATGTTGTAAGAATGATGATATTGCCTTAATTACAAGGCCATTCAAAAGGTTTTTGAAAAAGAAGCAAAAGCTCCATTAGAAATTGAGCAAAGGTAAAAATAGAAAGAATTCAAAATGTTCTTTTGATTTTATTTGCTTTGAATGCATAAAGTCAGGACATGTAAAAGCTAATTACCTTATACTTAAGGTTTTCCCAAGCTAGGAGAAGAGGAAGGAGAAACCCAAGTTTAAGAAGAAAAAGCTAAGAACACAAAAGGCTTTATCGGCAGATTTTGAATCAGACTCCTCTTAAACTAATGTTAAAGAGAAGATGCTAAACTTGTGTTTGATAGTGGATGATCATCTTAGTCGCTCTGACCAAGAAGAGGTGTGTGAATTAACATACGATCAATTGCTTAAAGTTTTAGAGAAAATTCATTCATCTTATAAAAAGCTTAAAAAATCAGATGCTAGCCTAAAACGGGAATTCTAAACTTACAAAAAGAGCATGGTGTTTTGATTAAAGATTATTCTACATTTGATAACAATCATATGACTTTGTTGGATGATTTTGAGTCATTTAATACAAAGCATCTTTATTTAACAAATGAGTATGATTCCTTAAAAAATTTACATGTTGAGCTAGAAAATGCATATACGGAATTAGATACACTTGTAATCGATTTAGATGGTGAGGATGCCTTAAAAATAGAAATTTCAAATCTTAAAGATGTAAATAAGTTTTTAGAAGCTAAGTTAACTGCTTTAAAAAAAAATTAAAAAAACCACTAATAATGCTAGAGTTTCACAGTCTATAAGATCAGCATACATCATTCAAACCTAGAAAGAGGCACTATAGCTCGAGTATGTTACAACTTGAGCTTATGAATTTATATTTTTTATGATAACAAATATTATGGCTCACATCTTGTTGTTTATTTATATTTATAATATATATTTTTTTGTGTACTAACTTATCTGGAATACCATGCATAATCTAATAAAGATTTAAGGCTCAAGATTGGGTAGAATAAGTTATTTTGTAACAATTTTTGTAATACTCAATGATGTATTTTTTATTTCTTAAGTTAAGTTCTATAAGGGTGTATGCTTTCTTGGTGACCATCCACACACACACACTCATGGGGAGTGAGATTAAGTTAAAACTAGAAGTTCACATTTTGAACTAATCGTATTATACAACTTATATCATCCAGGATAATCAGCTTATTGAACTAATTATACTAGATGATTTTAATCGTCCAGGATGATTAATTATGATCTAGAAAAATAGCCTCCAATGATAATTTAGATAAGGATTTAAGATTAAAATTTTGTTATGATCGTCCCACATGATCTAGATCATCCTTAACTATCAATACAAATCATGTATAAATTGATCATGTTATTAGAGGATTAATTATGGTTAAATTATTCAATCAAGTTATCTTGGATTTTTTGTATATCATACGAGATGATGTTTACCAACATATTTGATTTTCTTAAATCATCTAAGATAAAATAGCATAATATTTCTTCTAATCATTTAGGATGATCCAAAAAATCATCTTGGATTATATGTATAAATTTAAACTAATCATCCAAGACTATCCTGATATCATCCAGGACTATCAAGTCAATTTTTGCACATCATATTTGATTATACTGCAATCATCTAGGATAATAACTAGCACCGGAATTGCGTTTGTAGGATTTTCTGAAGTATTCTTTTTAAGAACATCTTACGGGACAATCCTGAGATCGTTCTAGATGAACTTCACCGCTAAGATTAATTTTAGGGTTTTTTTAAATTCCTTTATTTATGCTTTATTAAGGCACTTGGTAAGTGTCCTTGGCAGCCATAGAAGCTTCATTCTTCTAGAGAAAACTTGAAGAAAGAACATAAATGGAAGAGAGGAATGGGTGGAGCTTGAGAGAAGGAGAAGATCCTTGGAGGGAGTTTCAAGGGAGTGTGGAGGGGGTTTCACATGATTGCTCCAGCAAGCTTGCACTTTAGTACCATCAAATTCAAGGTTTTTCTTGAAGGATCTTTTGGGAAGAAGAATATCTCTTTGGTGTCAAAGGACCTGGATACTCTGCCACATCAGGGAAGGTGAAAGTGATTTTCTAAGTGCTTCTTCGCCTAGTTATGGGGGATAAAGAAGAGTCACTAATGGTTTAGTGCAATACTCAGAGAGTGCCTCTGAGGAGTGGATGTAGGTCAGGTTGTATCGAATCACTATAAATATGGTGTGTCCTGTCTGATTTTTTTTTTCTTTTTATTTTTATTGCAATTAACTGCTTGGGTAAAATCTCTAATTAATCTTTTTATTATTGATTTAATTTATTTTTATTGCAAGATATAAAAAGATTTTTCTTTTACTTAACAAAGTTCTTAAATATGCAATTCACACATATGTAATTCCCCCCCCCCCCCCCCGCGCTCTCTTAGTTAGCCTCAAGAACTACCCTAAGGGCTTAATAACCCTGGCAAACTTTCAAGTTGTATAAGAACAGGAATCATAAAATCAAGTTTTTGAAAACTTTTAAATTTTAATACATGGCTATCTTTTGTAATTATAATATTTCAGAATGATATTCAATCACCCGACTACCTTTATTTGAAAATATTTTTTTTATTTTTCAAAACCTTGTTTGTCAACTTTCTTGAAATCAATTGACTATCGAATGTGGCATATGATTCTAACGGGTTATTATGTACCATCACGTGTTATAAATAGAATTAAAATAGATATTCCTTTTAATTAATGCTATAGGGTAGAACATTTGAATGATTATTTTATTAATAATATGATTGGCTCACTCATTGCTTACAAGCAAAGTTTGAGTCAAAAAGTTTGGATGGAGGTGAAACGATAATGCTAAAAATTGAAGACTCAAAAAAAAGTTGTTTAGTAAATGATAATGTGATGATCTAACAATCAAGTTAGAAAGCCTACTAAAGAATAAGTAAAAGCATCAACAAAAGTGGAACAAAGGTAAAAATGATAAGAATGTTAAGATTTTTACTAACATTATTTGCTTTGAATGTATGAAACTTGGACATATGAAAAATTAGTGCGCTAAATTGAGAACTCTTCATGCAAAGGAAAAGGGTAAAGCTAAGCAAATTGTGAAAGGGGCAGATGATAAAAAGCAAAAAATCTTCTAGGTAGACTTAGTTTTTGAATCATCAGACTAGGAGCAAGGTAATGAGGTATAAAGTTTTGTTCGTGTGTTTATGTGCTGTAGTTAATTCATGCTTATGTGTTCTTTGTAATGTTTTGTTCATTTTAAATTTTTTTTTGTTATTTTTGATGTTTTTTCATAATCATTCGATTTTATTTTTCTTGTATGTTTTTTTATGATTTATCTCATATCTATACACATAAACGGTTTACTCTTTTTTATATTAATAATTGAGTTTTTCTTCTCTTATATCTGGAAGATATCCTCACAATTGATAGTTTTTAAAGGTTTTGAAAGTGAGTTAGCTCACAAAAATGATAAAAGACATAAAATGAGCCCAAAAGAAAACTGAAAAGATGTACAATTATCGACAAAAAAATTAAAAAATATACAAAGTGTTTTAAAAATTAAAAGATGTGCAAAGTGAACTAAAAAAATTATAAGAGGAACAAAATGAGACCACATAAAATTAAGTTTCATTCTCTTTTAAATCTTTAAATCATAGAAGAATTTATATGCTACTTGATATCTTCAAAAACTTGATTTTTGAAAATTATGATTTTGGTTGATTACTTTGTAATATTATTCTATCATATATTTTTTGAAAAAAAGTTTGAGCATATCACTTTTATTATCTGATTTCATATATGAATTAGATTTTTATTTTAAAAAGGACTTTAACCTATAAGGAGCCTGAGCTAGGGTTGATAAAATTCAAACTTTTAACCTTTTTGGATCTTAGTGTGGTCAATTCAATTAATATTATTTTTTGAATGAAATCAAGATGTAAGTTTTTCATTTTAAGAAAATTTGCTAAAATTAATTGATTCTTCATAAACATTACCATCACCGCCAACTAATCAAGGGTCGGTTTGATCTTTTGTGTTTGTTTCATTTTTTATTATTTCTTTCTTTTTCTATGCTTCACTTCTTTTTGATAATATCAAAGGCAAAGAACTGGTTGTATTTGTAATTAAGTTTCATATGTTAATCTTATATTTACATTACCTTTTCTATTTTATAGTTTTTTAAATATTTTTAATTTAAAAAAAACTTTTTTTAATTTCCCTTGCTTTTAATGTAGTTACCTTAGTGAGATGATGATTATGAGATAATATTTTTAAATGTATAAATTTAACCAGTAATATTTTCTAGCATCAAAAAGGGGGAGATTGTTGCAACTCGAGCTTATGAGTTTATATTTTTTAATGATAACAAATGTTATGGCTCACATCCTGTTATTTATTTGTATTTGTAATATATTTTTATTTGCGTGTACTAACATTTTAGGAATATCATACACTATTAAATAAAGATTCAAGGCTCAAGAATGGGTAGAATAGGTTATATTGAATCAATTTTTGTAATATTCATTAATGTATTTTTGATTTATTAAGTTAAAGTCATGTAAGGATGTATGCTTACTTGGTGACCATCAACTTACACACTCACATTGAGTGAGATTAAGTCAAAACCAGAAGTTCAAGTATTGAACTAATCATACTAGATGATTTATATTGTCCAATATAATCAGCTCAATGAACTAATCATACTGGACCATTTTGATCATCCAGGAAGATTCATTATGATCTTGGAAAATAGCTCCTAATGATAATTAAGGATAGGACTTAAGATTAAAACTTTATTCTAATCGTCCTGGACTATCTAGATTATCCTGGACGATTAATACAAATCATGCATAAATTTATCTTATAAATTGGGGATTTATTATAGTTAAATTATTCAATCAGATCTTCCTGGATGATCTTTATATCACACCAGACGATGTTTTCCTACATATTTAAT
The DNA here is from genome assembly GCF_001605985.2 of Dendrobium catenatum. Classification (NCBI taxonomy): domain Eukaryota; kingdom Viridiplantae; phylum Streptophyta; class Magnoliopsida; order Asparagales; family Orchidaceae; genus Dendrobium; species Dendrobium catenatum. The sequence goes on from NW_021319496.1 coordinate 260,445, forward strand.
TTTGCTAAATCATCCAAGTTGAAATACCATAAATTTTCTTCTAATCATCTAGGATGATCTAAAATATTTTCCTCAACTATACGTACAAATTTGAGCTGATCGTCTAGGACTATCCTGTAATCGTCAAGGACTATCAGGTCAAATTCTATACATTATACTGGATGAACCTATGATTGTCCAGGATGATATTTGGTACCAAAATTAAATTTTTAGGGTTTTTTAAAGCTCTCTTTTTAAGCACATCATACAGGATGATCCTAAGATCGTCCTGGGCGATCTTCGCCACCAAGATTAATTTTTAAGATTTTTTAAAAGCCCTCTATTTAACCTTTATCAAGGAACTTAGTAAGTGTCATTAGCATCCATTAAAGCTTCATTCTTCTGGGGAAAAACTTAAAGAGAGAACTTGAAAGGGAGAGAGGAAAGGGTGGAGTTTGAGAGATGAAGAAGATCCTTGGAGGGGGTTTCAAGGGAGTATAGAGGGGGTTTCACACAGTTTCTCCAGTAAGCTTGAACCTTAGTACCCTTGGATTCAAGATTTGTCTTGAGAGAATTTTTGGCAAGAAGAAGATCTCTTTGGTGTCAAAGGACTCGGCTACTCCGCCGCTTCAGGGAAGGTGAAAGTAATTTTGTAAAGGCTTCTCCACCTAGCTGTGAGGGATAAAGGAGAATCACTATAGGTTTAGTGTAATACTCGGAGGGTGACTCTGAGGAGTGGATGTAGTTTAGGTTGGAACAAACCCTTATAAATATGGTGTATTATTTTTTATTATTTTATGCATTTTATTTTTACTACGATTAACTGCTTGGGTTAAATCTCTAATTAATCTTTTTATTTTTTATTTAATTTGTTTCTTCTACAAGATATAAAAATATTTTTTTAGTTAAAGAAGTTTTTAAATATCCAATTCACCTCCCCCCCCCCTACTTCTTAGTTATCCTCAGGACTAGGTCATAAGGGCTTAACAACACTGACAAATTTTCAGAGTAGACTAGTAAACCCTTTTCCTAGTGTTAGATGTTTCTCTTGTGGAATGTTAAGACACATCTCCCACACTGACATCATTCATTGTGGTACACATTGGGTGTGAAGACCTAAAGTTCAAAACTCGCAATATAGCATGCATACAATACATTCTTCTTTCCATAAGAAAGGGCCTAGACCTATTTGAGTTCCTAAATCTGACATTTGATGATTTTTTAGGAGTGCTCTCACACAAGAACTCATGAGAGCATGTGGTACCTAGATAGCAGATGCTTACATCATATGATTGGAGATGCTAATTAATTCATTTTGCTTAAGGCTAGGACTGGAAGTAAGGTCACTCTTGGAGACAACACCATAAGAAAAGTGGTGTGCGCAGGTATAATTAGAAACTCTAAGAATCTTTTGATTGAAAATATTTTACTTGTTGATGATTTAAAATATAATATGCTAAGCATAAGCCAGCTATATAATAAAGGCTACATAATTAAATTTCTTACTACTAGTTGTATCAAAAGCCTGAATGAAAAAATTATGCTACATGGAAAATGATTAAATAATATTTACAAGATAGATTTAAATTCTATTAATTCTGATAGAACCCTTTACTTGAAAATTGTTAATGATGAGTCTTGGTTGTGGCATAGGAAGATGTGTCCTGCTAACACAAAGACACATTGAAAAGTAACCTAAAAAAACTTAGTGAGAGGAATCCCCAAGCTTGAATTCATTACGGACCACTTGTGTGATGTCTATCAATTAGTGAAACAAGTTAAATCCTCTTTCCATTCCATTAAGAATATCATCACCTTTAAACCTCTAGAAGTACTTCACATAGATTTATTTTGACCCATTAGCACTACAAGCTTAGGGGGAAAGGTCTTTAGATTTATAATAGCCGATGATTACTCTAGGTTCACTTGAATTAGTTTTTTATCACATAAAAGTGAATTATTTGATGAATTTAAATCATTCTCTATTTGGATTCAAAAATATCTAGGTTGTGATATCTTGACCATCTATAGTGATCATGATGGAGATTTTGAAAATGAGAAATTTGAAACTTTCTATGAGGTGCAAAGGATTAGTCATAACTTGTCATCTCCTAGGACACCTCAGTAGAATGTGATAATTGAAAGACAAAATAGGACTTTAGTTGAAGTTGCTAGAGCCATACTTGCTGAGTATTCACTTCTAAAATATTTTAGGTAGAATTGATGAACACAACCAGTTATATGTTGAATAGCTTGAATATTAGATCCAAACTGAATAAGATACTCCGATATCATTAAAAGTCGGGCACCCAACCTTTCTCACTTCCATGTCTTTACATGTAAAGTTTTCATTCTAAAAAATGGGAAATCACTCATAGGAAATTTTGACCCAAATTTTGATGGAGTGTTCTTAGGCTATTCAAGTATAGGGAAATCCAATAGAGTGTTTAATAAGATGACATTGGTTGTGGAGGAGAATACTCATGTAGTGTTTAATAAATATTATTTCGAGAAGTCTAGGGTTGAGGAAGAAGATTAAGTAGTTGAGATCCAAGGAGTGGAAACTTTAAATCTGGAGGAAAGGGTAGAAGCTCAAAATAATTTTCCTAGAGATTGCAGATATTGTTTGAGTCATCCTAAAGAACAGATCTTAGGAGACCCCTCTGAAGGAGTTAGAATAAGGCGTGGACTTAGAAAATAAGTTAACCACTCTACCTTCATCTCAATAACTGAACCCACCAAAATAATCAAGCCCTTTTTGATTAATTCTATATCCTAGCTATGTAAGAGGAACTAAACTAATTTTTTAGGAATGATGTCTAGGAACTAGTAGAAAGAACTAAATACCAAAGTATAATAATATCCAAATGAGTCATTAAGAATAAAATGAATGATTATATTGTGGTGGTTAGGAATAAGGAAATATTGATGGCTAAGGCGTATAATTAAATATAAAGGATAAATTTTGAGGAGACTTTTTCCCCTATAGCTTGATTGAAAGTGATTAGAGTGCTACTAGTTATTGTCTATATTAAGGGATTTTAGCTTTTCCAAATGGATTTCAAGAGTGCCTTTTAATTTGTTTTTTTTTTTTTTTTTGAGAAGTGTTAAGTATCAATAAAATAAAAAGGCAAAGAAAAACCTAGATACAAGCTAAATGACGATTAAACCACCTTTCACTCTCTTCCTTTATTAATTTAACAAAGGAAGAAGGAAGGTTATCCTCAAGAAACAAGTCCCAATCAAAATCAAAAGATAAAGCTAAGTTAGCACAATAATCTACTAACTTATTTCATTTTGCGATTGACACAATTAAAGATGACATTATTGAAATTACTAAAAAAAGATATACCTTCATCTCCCAAAGAGTTCTCTTTAATAATCTTCGGTTTGCTGTACAATTTTTGAAGATATTGGAGAACATTTTTATTGTCAACTTCCAAAATAATACCTTTTATATCTCTTGTCCATTCATGAGAGATTCCTTCCAAAGCTTTGATTGACAAAAGCTCCATTTTTGCACTATCCCAATGCATCTTCTTCCTTCCAAAAGCAAAGATAAATTTGGCTTTATCATCTCTTACCACACCAGCGATCTCAGCCATATAGTTATCTCTAATAGCTGCATCAAGATTGATTTTAAGCCACTTAGGTGGAGGAGGATGCCAATAATGTGAAAGCAGTCCTTTGGACCGATAAGCATCCCAGTGGTCTGAATGGAAAACATCTTCTTTTACCGAGCTAAGAAAACTCAAAATAGAAGAAGAAATCAACAACTTATTGCTACCAAATTTTCCATGCTTAACTTTGCATCTATTATTCCAAACCATCCATACGGTTAAAACATAGATTCTAGCAGCCATGATATCATGATTTATTAAATTTCTAAGGCCGCTACTGAAATCGTTCCAATTAATGAAAGATGGAATACTGTGTAGAGAGAGTTGTTATTGCATGTTTTACATTCTTGCAACTTGTATTGTTTTGATGATTTCAAATATTATTATTTTATATATCTCCTAACACTTTTTGGAAGATTTGTTTTTTGCTCTAGTGTGTACTAATATTTCAAAAAAATTATTTTGTAAACTGATCGTACGGGACGAACCTGGTTTGTACGGGACGATCATGTCAATTAACCCCTCGAAAGAGCAATGGATCGAACAGGCGGGTAGAAAATTTTCTAAGTCCTAATCGTCCAGGATGAATTTAATATTCGTCCAGGGATGAACTTATCAGGATTCTCACCTTGCACTGTTCGTCCAGACAAAAAAATATGGTTCGTACCAAGATGAAGCTCTCTGTATGAGATCGTACAGGACGAAATTAATTTTCATCCCTGGACGAAACTCTATGTATGTGATCGTACAGGATGAAATTAATTTTTGTCCCTGGACAAAATGCTCTGTATAAAATCGTCCCAGGACGAAACCTGTTCGTCCCAGGATGAACTGAACCGACTTAAGTCAGTTGGTTACGTCCTGTAGAATTTTGGGAACTAACCTATGTAATAACCGTTCGTACCGGACGAACCTAGTTCGTACGGGATGATGAGCGTGTACGAACATAGTTAATACCAATACACATTATGATCGTTTCCGACACTTTAAGTAAAATTGTCTAGTACAATCAACGATTGTACGGGACGATCCACTGCGTACATAATTGAAAACTTGCACTTTTTGGGCAGTTTTTCTTCTCTTTCATATATATAGTTTAAATTAGACTGCCACCTAATCTTTTTGCTCATTGATCTTCGTGCCTATTGGAAGAAGAGTAAAGGAGAGAGTGAGAGAGAGTAGTCAAAGAAGGATTTCTACCACTGGAGCTTAAAGGCTTTGCATTATGTTCAAAGGTAAGATTTCCTACTTGTGAATTGAGATTACTTCACTTTTTTTCTTTCTTCCTTCTAGATTTCTTGGGAAGTGATCTATCAAGGAGATCCGGTTCTCTGCCGACACTTAGAGAGTGTGAAAATATGAAGGGTTCTCTGCCCACACTAGGAGAGTGTGAAAAGACGAAGGGTTCTCTGCCCACACTAGGAGAGTGCGAAAAGACGAAGGGTTCTCTGCCAATATTAGGGAAAGTGTAAAAGGACGATGGTTCTCTGCCAACACAAGGGAAAGTGTAAAAGGACGACAGTTCTCTACCGCACCGGGTAGTGGTGAAAGGAGTGTTTGTAAAGACTTCTCCGCCTTGCTGTGGGTGTAAAATGAGAGACACTATTGGTATTAGTGCGATACTCAGAGGGTGCCTCTAGGGAGTGGATGTAGGTCTGGTTTAGATCGAACCACTATAAATCGTGTGTTTTTTTTATTTTACAGCTTTTTATTTTCTGCTTTTAATTTTGTGTTTTAAAATTTGTGGTTGAAAAACTTTTTATAAAAAATTCATTATAGTTTAATTTTGATTAAATTTATCAAAAGAGGGAAAAATTTAAATTCCAATTCACCCCCTGAGAGTTCGTTAGGGATGTTAAGCCCTATAGAACTGGCCCAAGCTAACCAAGCGAGAGGTGAATTGGAAAACTTTAAAACCAAAGTTAAAACTCAAACCAAAATCACCACAATCAAATTGCGAAAGAGAAATAAATACGGAAGCGATAATAAGAAAGAACACACTGGATTTATAGTGGTTCGGTCAAACCTTGACCTACATCCACTCCTTGGAGGCACCCTCCAAGTATTGCACTAAAATTGTGACTCTCCTTTAGCCTCCACAGTTAGGTGGAGAAGCCCTTACAAAATCACTTCCACCTTCCCCGGTGCGGCGGAGTCGCCGGGTCCTTTGACACCAAGGACATCTTCTTCTTTGGTGAAATTACCTCGAGACAAGCTTTGAATCCGATGGTACTAAGGTGCGAGTTCGTCGGAGCAACCGTGTGGAATCCCATCCACACTCCCTTGAGTTCCTCCCCCTCACAGGATCTTCTCCCTCTCAAACTCCACCCTTTTCTCTCTCCCTTTCAAGCTCCCTCTTCAAGTTTCCCCCATAAGAACGAAGCTACAATGGCTGCCAAAGACACTTACAAAGTGCCTTGCCATAGCTTAAATAGAAGCTCTCAAAACGAGCTCATTAATACAAATTGCCGCCATTATCGTCCAGGACGATAAGCATATCGTCCTGGCCGATTAGTTCAAATATGAGGAAAATCATCCTGAATATCTCCCTGAAATGAAGCTGGACGATGTCTAATCGTACTGGATGATCTTGCAATCGGCCTGGACGAAATCCCCATTAATTGCTTTCCAAAACTGTCTGAGAAATTTTGGAAAAATTGCTCTGGATTGTCCGTGATGATATTTTATAGTCTAGGACGATCCACCGGGATGATGTCCAAAAATAAGGTTTTCCTAAGTAGAACTGGCGGCAGATTCTTGTTAAATTGAGCCGATCGTCCTGGCCGATACAAAATCATCCAGGATGATGTGTTTTGCATAAAGACGGATGCTTTAATGAGGATGCCCTAATTAGGGTTTCTACTTTTGTCAGTACCAAAAATAGAAATCTTTTAGGGCGCAACAGAAAATCTTCCAAGTTACAAATCATCAGATACCACACCAAGTACAACAGACTCAAGAAAGGAAAAATATTACAAACTGACACAGACCTAGTCTACCCAATCTTGAGCTAGTTCCAAATTGCAGTCCGATCGTGTCAACCTGAAATGTCAGTACATAAGGCAGTTGTAGAGAACAAAGAATGTTTGCTATCATCAAAATTATAAGCCATAGATCCGCAACAATCTCCACCTTTTGATGATGACAAACAATTCAATTTGAATTTTCAAAAGAAAGCAATTTCTCCTAATCTCCCCCTTACTAGAATAACACTTTTAAAAAAAATAGGGGAGATAAAAATAATTTTATTGTTTTTAATTTTTTGAAAACAAGATACAAACACGATAACAGTACAAAAATTCAACAATACGTTCTCCCCCTTTGACATTATCAAAAAGAGAGGAGGCACAAAAAAAATAAAACAAAATACAAAAAATGTTTCCTGATCTAGTAAAAAAACAAATATTCTTAAAATGAGAAAGTTACCTCTTAGTTTTAATCAAAATCATAGTAGAATAGGATTTGACAACGCATAGCCCAGAAAAGGTTACCCAGAGATTGATAATCCAAACTCAAGTTCTTTAAAGAGGCAAACATTGTTTTTTATTCAAGATCTAAATTAAGGAATAAATTAGAGAAAGAAACAATAATTTTTCAAAAACTCCTTCGATAAAATATATGTAATAGAAGATCAATGCACAAATTTTTTGAATCAAGAATCAAGATTTTCAAACTCAAGTATCGAAAGTATCAAGGGTTTTCTTAAGCTTTTTAAGAAGTGCAAGAATGATAAGCATTAACTTTGTGGGCTCATTTTATGCCTCTTGACTATTGGTTGGCGCACTGCACATCTTTTGATACACTTTGTGTATTCTATATTTTCAAATTGGTGACTTTGCGCATCTTTTATTTTTGGCATCTTTGGCTAATTTTTTGAATATACTTCATTTCTTAATTCTTAAAAACAAAGGAAAACCCATCTTAGTGACAAAGCGAATTGCTTGATTAAGAAAATTATGAGTTAGATTCAAAAACTTGTAAAAGATTCCTATGCGATAAATAAAACGTATGGAGATAAAAAATTTTGTTTTAAAAC
>NW_021319496.1:271149-297498 GCF_001605985.2 Dendrobium catenatum
ATATATATATATATATAGATATATATATATATATATGTTTAGTTTGTCTCTATTTGTTTATTTTGTTTGTTTGTGTAAATTCGATTCTATATTTTTCATTTTTATTTTAGTTTCTAGACTGGAGGCATGTCACTTGATGTGAAAAGATTGATTTTGAGAAGATTCTGATTGTCATGTATTGCTTTCTAAATGTTCTATTCATAATGTACGAATATTTTTTGTCTTGTATGAATTTTGTACCATATACATGATAGTTCTTATAGTTGAGCAAACAAAACTTAATTTTTTTATAGGTTTTATACTGTACAATTTGCATAAATTTGTCTGTATGCGTGGGGAAGATTTTACAAAAAATGTTAATTAGTTATTGTTGATTGTACATACGTAATTATTTTTGTTTGTACGATTGAGATGTTAGTTTCTATGGGGGACGAACCTAACTACCTTTAAAATGATCTTTAATGTTCTGATCGTCTCGGAAGAATACCTGTTCTTCTTTACAATTGTGTGGTCAAAAGCATGTATGGAAGGACAACTAAAAAATGACATTTTATGAAAGGACATTTTATTTTTTTGCCATTTTTGTTTGTACGTAAAAAATTATTTTCATCCCATTTGATTTTACAATCATATGTACGAAACAAATTTCTTACAATATGATTGTTTATTTTTCTTTACATGTAAGTGTCTTTGAAATCATTTTCATTCACTTTCATATCCATTCAAAAACCCTCTAGAGCCTTCATCTTAGAAATGGCTAGTTCTAGCAAACATCCTTGTGGTTCTAAGGATTCTTCTTCTAGAAGTGATGGGGATGACAAATTCCTATCTAAGAAGAAAGAGAATGCCTATTTTAAATATATTGCTTCAAATATCACCCCCTCTAGACTTCTTATTGATGATGATCTTCATTTGCATCAACTCAACTTACTTTCATTCTCACTCTCATTTATGCTTACCACAAAGTAACTTTCCAATAGTTCTTAGCCAATATGAGAGTTAATGAGGACCACACTAGGATAACTTCATAAGTGCAAAAATAATATGTAAAAATAACCAAGGATGATTTAAGCAACTTTCTTCGTTTAAGAACCCAGGGGATTCTTGGTAAGATTTCATTTTTCTGATTTGAGATTACTTCACTCTTTTTCTTTCTTCCTTCTAGATTTCTTGGGAAGAGATCTATCAAGGAGATCTGGTTCTCTGTCGACACTTGGAGAGTGTGAAAAGATGAAGGGTTCTCTGCCCACACTAGGAGAGTGTGAAAAGATGAAGGGTTCTCTGCCCACACTAGGAGAGTGAAAAGATGAAGGGTTCTCTGCCAACACTAGGGAAAGTGTAAAAGGATGAAGGATCTCTGCCAACACTAGGGAAAGTGTAAAAAGACGATGGTTCTCTGCCAACACTAGGGAAAGTGTAAAAGGACGATGGTTCTCTACCGCACCGGGTAGTGGTGAAAAGAGTGTTTGTAAAGGCTTCTCCGCCTTGCTATGGGTGCAAAAGGAGAGACATTATTGGTATTAGTACAATACTTAGAGGGTGCCTCTTGGGAGTGGATGTAGGTCTAGTTTAGGCCGAACCACTATAAATTGTGTGTCTTTTTATTTTACAGCTTTTTATTTTCTGCTTTTAATTTTGTGTTTTAAAATTTGTGGTTGAAAAACTTTTTATAAAAAATTCATTAAAGTTTAATTTCGGTTAAATTTATCAAAAGAGGGAAAATTTTTAAATGCCAATTCACCCCCCTCTTGGTAGCCTTGGGACATTAACTTAGGTTTAACAACCTATTCACCTGACTCAACATACTGAACCCCCTGATCTTGTAAAACATTGCATACTTCCAAAAGTTTAGAATAATTAGCTGTGATATGACCCAAATTTTCAATCACACCACATCTCATAGGACACATAAAATTAACAAACAGTTTTTTTTTTTTAAGAAAAAATTCTATAGGAATAGCATCAATGCTTAATCTCCAAAGAAAGAGTTAAACACGAGCATTGATTTTTAATTTATGAATCCATGAAAACGTTACCTTAGAAGCAACATTTCCATAATAATCTTCAGTTAGTAGGGTGGACATGGTTTTACCAAAGAATTGTTTTTTCAATTCCATTTGATCTCTAGTTGCATTGTTGAAAATCTGCACCTCTCGGATGATATTCTGGAGCTCAATTCCAAAAAATTGATTCAGCTTATCAGATTTCCACTTTCCCTCTTCTATAAAATAATCTATAGAAGTTATGTCCTCATCAAGGCCTCCAACAAAAGTTAGCCATTTAAGAAGACTTTTGTCTAGAATCTATGTATCCTGTAAAAAATTTATGTTGGAACCATTAATAACTTTCCATCTAACAAATTTTTTAAGAGTCTTCCATCCACTTATGATGATTTTCCAAGCATTTGAACCTCCTTTATACTCATCCTTACTCCACCACAAATCACCATATTTTTTCAGCAAGTTCCTATTTAACAAGTTACTTGGTTTCTCAATGAGATTCCAAGCAAACTTTGCTCTAAGAGATCCAATTCTAGAAGTAATTCATTAAAGACCCCATCCACCGCAGTGCTTTGGAGTACATAAGAACTCCCATGCAACATAGTGTAAACCTTTGCTTCTATCCATTTTATTCCAAATAAAATCTCTACTAAGTTTTTCTAACTCATATAGAATTTTCATAGGAACAAGAGAATTAGAAATCCAAAAAACTGGTAGAGTAAGAATCACATCTTTTACCAAACAGATTCTGCCAGCCATAGACATAAGCCTATTACCCCATTCTTTCATTCTCTTCATAGTTTTATCCAACAGCACTTGGAAGTCACTCTTGTTTAACCATCTCAAACCAATTTTTATTCCCAGATAATCAAATTCTTCTACCAGTTTGAAACCCAGCAATTTAGAAATTGTTTATTTTTCCTTCTTAAAACAGAAGTACCAAAGATCAAAGATGATTTATGCTTGTTTACATTATGACTCGTCCAGCTGCAGTATTATTTGTTATTGCTTTTAATTTTCTTCACGTTGTTCAATCTAGCATCAGAGAACAATAATACATCATCTGCATATAATAGATGTGAAATTTTAGATGCATTGGAGCAAATACTGATTCCCAAATTGTTTCCCCTGCAGTAGAAAACATTAGATAATAACTGAGAGCAAATTATAAATAAGAATGGAGAGAGTGGGCATCCTTGATGAAACCCACATTTTCCCTCAATCCATTTAGATCTTGTCCCATTGATTAATATAGAAAATCTGGGAAATGACACACAATCCATAATCTGTTCTATGAATCTGTCCGGGAATCCTTGATCCTTCATCATCTTCTTCATGGTTAACCAACACATACTATCGTATGCTTGTTCAATATCCAATTTGATGGCCAAATATCCATTGCAAGCTTTTGAAAACCTCAGTTTATTGAAAACCACTTGAGTTAATAATAGATGATTAGAAATTGATATATTCTTAACAAATGCCACTTACTCTTTAGAGATGATTTTGGGAATCACTAAAACCAATCTATTTAAGATTATATTCGATACAATCTTATAAATTGAGTTACACAAGTTGATTGGATGATAATGAGTAGGAGTTAAAGGATTAATGGACTTTGGAATGAGTACTACCAAAGTATCCTTCCATTCTTTACTCATTTTACCTGTAGAGAAAAAAAGGCTCACCGCTTTACATACATCACCACCAATTATTTCCCAACAGTTTTTGAAGAAAGAGTGAGTCAATCCATCACATCCTGGAGCTTTATTGCTCCCTAGCTTCATAACAACCTCCTTAACTTCATATGTTGTAAGCTCCTTTCTCAACCAAGTTTTTTCACCATCATTTAAAACCTTCCATGGATTTGGCCAGTTATCTAGACTGCATTTTCTTTCCTTCCATTTCTCTTGAAAGAATGTATAAAAAATATCTTCCACTTCCCTATGATCTTCAGTGATTTGGCCTTCCATATTTTTAACTTGAGAGATCCAATTGGTATTTCTTCTAGTATTGGCAAACAAATGAAAGAATTTGGTGTTTGAATCACCTTCAACATTTCACTTCACTTTTGCTATTTGCTTCCACCAAGTGTTCAAATAATTGAGAATAACATTGAGTTCTTTTACTTTAGATCTAAGTAGCCATAACTTCTCATCATCCAGCCAACCATTGGTATCTTCTTCTTCTTGGAGTAAAAGAATTTCAGCCTTTAATCTGGATTTTTCACTAGAAAAATCTTTAAGCTTATTCTTGCTCCAATGGAATAAGTCATTTAATGCTCTCTTACATTTCTTATTTAGTATTTCCATGTCATCCCAAACAAAATTTTTCTTCCAAGTTTTTGAAACAATGTGTTCTGATGTCTTGAAGGATAACCATACATCTTCAAATTTAATAGATCTTTCCAAGCTTCTAGTTTCATCAAATAATTTCAGCACAATGGGGCAGTGGTAAGAAGCCAATCTTGCTAAGTGTCTTACCATTGCAATTTGAATAATAGCCATTGAGTTCAACAAGCATCTATCCAAACATTCTAGAATTCTTCCACATTCAACTTTATTATTGCACCAAGTATATCTTGGACTAATCATCCCAATATCAAGATAGTCATTATCATTCATAAACTTAAGCATTTCTAAGGAACCTTAAGAGAAAACAAATTTCTTACCTCCTCTCTTTTCCTCATGTGAAAGAATGCAATTAAAGTCACCTCCAATTACAGATGGAATCTTCATTTGTGATTGTTCTTGGATGCAATCCCATAACAATCTTCTCTTGTGAGCCTCCTTGTTCCCATAAACTGTAGTAATAATCCAACAACCTTTTTTAAAGACATTAAGATCACTAATAACACATTGATCTACAGTCTTTAACACTGTGAATGAAGCAATATCAGATCGCCAAAGAATCATGATGCCTCCACATAGTCCCTCCGAAGGTAGAATAAAGAAATCCCAATTAGGACCCATGATCCTATCAAACTCATTTTTATCAAAAGAGCTGATTTTAGTTTCAATTAAACCCACAAAGAAAACCTTATAGTCTTTTATGAACTCCTTCATATATAGAGAGGCTTCCTTCTTCTTTGCCCCTCTACAATTCCAAAATGCTATGGAACCCATTAAATATTAATTGGGGAGTAGCCCCCAACCTTCTTTCTTCCTTCTCCAAGTCTTCCACGGGTTTTATTTTTAATAAGACCTAAAGATTTTAATTCTTTTACCAATTTGCATTTAGGCAATTCTTCAATCAAACCATTGTTGTTGTCCAATACCAATATATCTCCTGTAGCCTTGTAAGGCTTCGAACCACCCTTCTTAGGAATTATCTCTTCTTCAACTATCACCAAAGTTTTCTATTTGTTGGCATCATCATTCCTATCTATAGTAATAGTTTGGAGGATAGAGAACTTATTTTCATCTATCAGAGACAGAGAAGCTTCTTCATTCAATTTCAAAACATTATCTGGAATCCGTTCAAGAATTTTGCTGAAAGAATTTGCTGCTAGATGATAGGGAATACCTGAGTTCGCAAGTAATCCATTAAGATTTACTTGAGTTCGCAGGCAACCCTTCCCCACTGTGTTATCTGAAGTAAAAGGCTCCACCATAGCCATGTTATCCTCCTGAGAAGGCACAACAATTAGCTCTGGCCTTATCTCTCCTTCTTCAAAAATTTATGCATTTATACAGACTTCTCCAGGAACATCTTGAACAAAACTTTCACATAAGCCTTCAATTACCACCTCTTGAATATCATTTCTGATTGAGACAGGAATCTAAGATTTTTTAACATATCTGAGTGTGTTTTTTTTTATCTCCTGATTGCTCCTTTTAGAATTCCTTCTTCTCTTGTTGTTTACCATAACCCAAGGACCATAAGAAGGTTTAATTGCATCTTCTAGTTTGCTTTCCACAGCCTTTTCTCTTCTAATTTCCTCCCCATCCACTTCCACTTTAGGATTATTAAACTTTTGTTCACATTCCTTATTCACATGTCCAATTATTCCATATACAAAATAAAAGTTTGATACCTTCTCATATTCCACATTTTGGAAGAACCTTCCAGCCATGCTATCCACCCAAAGTCCTAAAGGAAGAGGTTCATCAAGCTTAATTCTTACACAAACTCTGGCAAATTCTCTCCTTCCCCAATGGAACATATTGCCATCCAACATAAGAGGTACCAATTCTTGAAGTAATGCAAGCTACATTCTTCTCATCCCAACATTGTAATAGTAAATGTGGCATTCTAATCCAAATTGGAGATGATAATCCCTTAATAGAAGCAGTATTAAATTCTGGAGTCCACTTCTCCATATCTGTTATATGTCCATTTACAAACCATGGGCCACCTGAATGGACTGCTTCCACCATTTCTTCAGATGAGAAGGAACATAAGAACCTTCCACCACCCAATGTGGTAAAGTGGAATCTCCCGAATTGAGTCCATTGCTTCCTTATTTCCCATGCCACTAAATGAGAAGGTATAACTTTACCAAATACTTTAATAACCAATGAATTAGCTAAAATTTACAAGTTCCTCTTCTCATTATCTTCAAGTAATTTCACTGCTATTCCATCTTCAGAGTAAACAACTTCTTCGTCTTTGAAATCCAGGTTAATGTATGGTTTATTGCTCCAAGGATTAACATTTCCTAAACCAATTTAGCTTTTTGGCATTCCAACAGGAAGCTTATTTACATTCGTCTCTTTCCTCTTTTTAGGTTCCGAATTAAAATTTTTGTTAAACAAATCCCGAGAGTTCGCATTTATCAAGCTGCGACTAAGTCCAAAGATTGCATTCGAATTCTCGAAATGATTAACAAATAATTTCATTCTAGAAGTTGATGCATTCATATCAGAAGGAAAAGCTGTAGATTTAAAATTCTTAGGAGTAATCGAATTCAAAACTTCAACTATTGCCTTACCTTTGCCTTCCACATGTTGAATTTTCTTAGATAAATTTTAGAAACTTCCTTGATCACCAAAGGTCCTTGATGTTTAAACAGAGGATTTTGAATTCTTCGAAAAGAATTCAAATTTGTTAGGCCATCACCTGAACCATTTATGTTTGAATTAACCATCAGAGATGGAGACCTCGATGTCGACAACGTAGGATTCCATTGATCTTCAAACACCATACCTACCTTCTGGCCATGCCGGCGGCTGTCCGCCGCCATTGTCCACCACCGTTCCTAAGAAAAGAAAAATGGAAAATAAAATTTTAAAATTTAAAACTTTCTCTCTCTAACGGCTGGAGTTTCTCTCTCTAACGCTAGAGTTTTCGGTTTCTTTGTGCCTTTTAATTGGGGTAAAAAAAAGAAGATCTGTTTGTATAGCAAACCTTAGGCTTTGAGAATTCCTAATTTCCAAAATATGTATTCAAATTAAAAAAAGATTTTTATGGATTATAATTGGCACCCAGTGTATGGTTTAAGAGGCTTTGCACATTCTTACTGGAAAGGGAATTTGTTAAGGGGAGCATCGACACCACCCTTTTTCTAAGAAGAGTAGGAGATAAATTACTCATTTTCCAAATCTATGTTGATGGTATAATTTTTGGATCTTCTAATAAAAATTTATGTGATGATTTTTTTAAAATAATAAGTAAAGAATTTGAGACGAGTATGATGGGAGAATTGTCCTACATTTTGGGGTTTAGCATAAGGAAAATGGATGATGAAACATTTCTTAATTCAAAATACATTAAGGACATCCAAAAGAAATATGAAATGGATAAAGCCAAGCCAATAAATACTCCCATGAGCTATAAGGTTCAATTAGATAAAAATTCAAAGAGAAAATTGATTGATCAAAAGAAATATAGGGAATAATTGTATCTCTCCTTTACTTGGTAGCTAGAAAACCTGATATAATATTTAGTATTTTCCTTTGTTCTTGATTTCAAGCTGATCCAACAGAGTCCCCCTTTACTTCAGTTAAGAGAGTTGTTAGATATCTCTAAGGAATTTGGTATACAAGGCACAACACTTCTTTTGATATTATAGTTTATTTGAATTAAGACTTTATATAGTGTATAGTGAATAGAAAGATCACCTCTGGAACATATCAATTCATAGGATAATCCTTAGTTTCCTGGTCCAGGAAAAAAAAACTCAGTTGCACTTTCTACTGTTAAAGCTCAATACATAGCCTTAGGAAGTTGTCTGGCCTGAGTCCTTTAATTAAAGCAACACATTTTGGATTTAGGATTACCTATAAGCACAATGTTAATTTTATGTGATAACACTAGTGTCATCTACATTTCTAAAATTCTTATCCAACATTTTAGAATCAAACACATCGACATAAGGAATCTCTTTATTAGGGATAATGTTACTTAAGAAGATATTGAGCTACATCATGTAGAAACTAAAAACTAACAGGTTGACATCTTTAATAAACCATTGGTCTTTAAAACTTTCATTATCTTAAGGACCAGATTATGTATCATAGACATAAATGCATGAACTTGACGATTACTGAACTCTGAATTTTCTATTTTTTATTTTTGATTTTGTTTGCTTGTTGTTTTTGTTTATGTGCTACTATTTTTCGTATTTCATTTTTATGTTATTCTTCCCTTTAGATTTTTATTGGTCACTGCTGGAATGACATTTTTTTCCATATTTTTGTTTTTGAAAATTTGTAAACAATGAATGACATCCCTAAATCAGTTAAAGGAAGAAACAACATTGATTGTTTCTGTTTCTTTAACTCATTTAGCACTGTAATTTTTTTTCAAAGTAAAAATCGATTTCAAATTAATAATTGAACTTTGAAATTAAGATCTTTTCTATCTTCCTATAGTAATCTATCTCATATGAATAATATTCATAGTCATTAAATTACTTTCAAGCTTTCTTGATCAAGTTATTACATTTATCATATGAATATAATTCTACTTTGTGGTATACTCTTTCTTATATTAGAGAGCGAGTTTTTCTACTTTATTATCTAGAAGATATTCTCACAACTGAGAGTCTTTGAAGGTTTTGAAAGGGAGCTAGCTTACAAAAATAACAAGAGACATAAAATGAGCCCAAAAAGAAAAACTAAAAATATGTGTAATAATCACCAAATAATTAAAAGATGCACAAAGTGTACAAAAAAAGATGAGCAAAGGGCGCCAAACAATTTACAAGAGGTGCAAAATGAGCCTATAAGAAATCTAGCTTCCTTCTCTTTCAAACTTTTAATTCTTAGATGAATTTATGTGTCATTTGATATCTTCAAAGTCATGGTTTTTAAAACTCATGATCGTGACTAATTACTTTGCTATATTGTTCTACAAGATATATTTTTCTAAAATGAAGTTTAGAACAAATCACTTTTCTTATCAAATTTCTTTTCAGAGATTGATTTTTGTTTTCAAAAGATTTTTACCATGTAAGGAGTCTGAGCTAGGGTTAATAGGATCGATCACTCTGCAATTTTTTTATTTTTTGTTATGTTAATTAATGCCCTACTAATTTTTTATTTCAATCATAAGGGAAATTTTTCATTTTCTAGTACTGATTAAAAAATCTTATTTTTCTATTCTTTTTATTATTTTTATCATCTTTTTGTTATTTTTTCCTTATTTTTATTACTTTTTACTTGTTTATTATCTTTATGACCTCTTCTGATAAACTCTATCCATCCTCAAAAGTCTCAATTTTTTGTTCACATCATCTTGGATCATATCATCAATTCACTATTAACCATCCATCTGACGACTAATTTTGCTCTACTATTTATGATCATCGTGGATAATCTACATCATCATGGATGATACAATTGAATTTTGACTCAATTATTGGTCATCGTACTGGATGATTCCATCTTCATTTTGGATGATCAATGTAGCATAAATGGATGGAGGAATTGAATATGGTTGTTATGATCCATAATTGCCAACCATCCTAGACTATCCACCTATTAATCTTGGATGATCATTATAGTCAAAGATTGAACTGACTAACTCCTCGAGTTGACCTCCTGTGTCTAATCTCTTGAAAAATATATGATTATCCTAGATGATAGGACTACCTTTTTGACCAATCATCCAAGACGCAATTATTCCTCTTGATCATCCTGGATGATTTACCTGATCCTTTGTAAACTGCTAATTTGAAATGTTTTCTTTACTAGAAAATCCACTAATTCTTCATACCTCTCACTCAAACTCTTAAGTCTTGTCAATGGCTAGTGGAAAATGTTCTAGGATGCTGACTAGAATTTCCTCGAGGGGAATTGAAGACCCTCACTTCACTAAGGTAGTTGATCAGGTTGCTTGCCTTCGGTATAAAATAACAGGGATTACAACCACAAAGATAGTTAATCCACACACACTAACCTATCCAGTCTTAAATTTGTACTACTCTTACCTTCATTCTGACCCTTGCATTCCCTTTCCATTCTAACCTTCTGTATGAGTTCTTTGCTAGCCTTAGACTTAACTTTGCCTATATTGCACTTCAATCTTATGTCAATAAAAGACTTATAAAAATAACTTATTAGGACTTCCATGAAATTCTTAAACTTGACACCACTAGTAAAAAGCTTCATGTCTTGGCTTTATATCATAATTTCTTCTAGAGCTCTGTTAATCTGTATTTAAGGCACACTAATGTCACTTTCCATGATGGTGCATCTAGTTCGTTAGTCAAGAAAGTTAGGATCATCCAACATGTCCTAAGAACTTCTATAATTCCAAAAGATGGTAACTGTATTCATATTACTGCTCTACTCTCAATTACCACCTATTATATAATGGCTCATAGGGATATCAATGCTAGTGATCTTCTATTCCTATACATTAAAAAATTGACTAGTATTAGGGATCGCATACATAAGAGAAAACCAAATCCATCCCTAGGACACATTATTTCCTATGTTCTTAGATCCAAGTAGAACCTTCAATATCCTACCCCACTAAATTATCAACCTCCCTTCTACACCAATATCTCCTTCCACGTCCTTCATAATGAAAGTTCATTAGGGATTTTAAGACCTTGTAAACTAGCTCGATGCTATCCAAGGGGGGGGGGGGGGGGGTGAATTGGTATTTAAAATTTTCTGCAAACAAAATCACAAACACAACCAAATAATCACCATAGAAATTAAAGTGCATAAATTAAATACAAAAGAATAATAAAAAAAACAAACCATATTTTATAGTGGTTCGGTCAACTTGACCTACGTCCACTCCCTAGAGTCTCTCCTCTAGGTATTGCACTAAACTCAGTATCTCTAGATAATATATTATCCTGTATGATTAGTTTATGTCGTTGAATATCATCCAGACAATCGCCCTGGATGGATGCCTGTACGATGAAAAAGTAACTTGATCAATCGTTCAGGCCAATTAGTACAAAATGTCACAAATCATCAAGAAAATCGCCCGGGATGTATGTTTGGAAGATTAAAAATTAATTAGTTCATCCAGGCTGATCTCACGATCACCTAGGATAACAAAACATCAGATATCGGCCAGAACATCACTCTGGATGTAGCAAGGCTGGTTATGGATCATCCAAGAAGAGCTAAGGTTTTTTTAACTAAATTTCCCGGATGATCTTGCAATTATCTAGGATGATATGACTAAGCAATCAAACCATAATTACTTTCTTTAATTACCAAAAAAATTTAGGCATAAATATAGTGCGTCATCCTAGATAATATCCTGCATGATGTCCAAAAATAAAACATGCCTAAAAGGTTATGGTGGTTGATTCTTTCTTATTTGAGCCTATCATCTCGAATGATGATAATATCATACAGGGGAAGCGGCTGCCTTAATTAGGATGCGCTAATTAGGGTTTCTATTTTTAACTGATCATCTAGGACAATTTTGGATCATCCTGGATGATGTGATCGAAAATAAAAAAACATTAAAAATAGATAGAATTTTTTCATGAGCGTATGTGTTCTAAGCTGACTTGACTTGGAGTTGATCTTGTGAACCTGAAATGTTAGTTAGCAAGGTAGTCATAGAAAAATAAAAATATTTGTTATCATTAAAATTATATTTTTTGAAATCAGATTCGTAATAATCTCCCCCTTTTTGATGATGGCAAACAAAAACAATTTAATCAGTTCAATTGAAATATCACAAGGAAAAACACTATAAATCAAGAAGTTTAAATTTAACTAATAAACGATCAAAGTATAATTAACCAACAAAGAGATGAAAACTAAACAATAAAAAATAGCACAACTACTCCCCCTTTTGACATCATAAAAAGGAGGAGGGAACTAAAAAAAGAAGCTACTAAATGGAACAGAGTATATCACAGAAAAAACAATACAAGAAAATAAACTCCAAGTAGGACGGACTGTGATCATCCGAAGGAGGAGGTGGTGGTGGCCAAAAATAGCTAGAAAGATTAGTAAATTTATTCCCAAACTAGGCCATATCCTTGTCGTGCTAGCATTGCTGGTGAGCCACATAAGATTTAAATCTAGCAACATCCTCTGCATGCTATTGCTCCTATGTAGAAATATAGGACTTGAATCATGCCTCCCCCTAGTCGAACTGCTTCACCAACTGATCCAGTTGAGAGTGCTAGCGGAGCAGAGCAAGTATAAGAACATTTGTAGGAGCGTCCTCCTCCTCTACTCTCTCAGCTTCCTCATGCTGTGAGTGGAGATGAGTACTATGAAGAATGTTAAAAGAGTTATTGGTATAGAAGGCAAGTTGAAAGTTTCTGAAGGACATGATATTAAAGGTTATATTTAAATTCCAGGATATAAGCTATGCTGTTTCCGAGGGAAAGACTAGGCTTTCTACTACCTAATGCTCATGAGGTACTCAATATAGCAGAAAATCAAATCAGTCGCATTGAATTAAAGATGGGCCATAATGTAGAAAGTGGTGATCAAAAGGAGTGGAGTGATATGAATACGATCACCAGCTTTTGAAAAAATTGAAGTACAAAGAACATGTTGGATTATCCTAGTATCTTTGAGTAAGCTGCTAGACTCCCCAACATGATAAGATATAGTAGTGTTCCTAAGAAACTGATTAGCTGGAGCCCAGTCAAAAATTTGGGTCTTGAGATAAGATATGAAACTTGTCTCCTAAGGTGGACAATTATAGGAGCTCGTGAAAATCTGGATATGTGATCTCAATAGGATGCTTATTAACATAATATTGAAGAGCAGTGAAGGGGGAGTTTATTCAGAGGCTAGAAAAAAATTTGAAAAGTAGCTTTGAATTGAAGGGAACAGTAAGTGTAAGGAGAAAAGTCAGAGAGGTGTGAGCAAAAAGGTTAAGAGCTGGATAAGAAAGCATACGTAGCTTGATAGTCTAGGATAAGGTGATCCTGGCTGTCTTGTAACAGAGATAGGCAGCTTGGTCGGCCACCTCAGTGAAATGAGGGTCAAGGTTGGCCCTCGAGGAGCTTCCAGCAGGCATACGAGAAGGCTTGTCACCATCCATGAGCACAACGAATAGAGAAATAGTGAAAGCAAGGATGAATGGATAATAATTGGGTGGGGAAAAAAATGTTTGAGAGCCAAGATTTATAAAGACATGGATCGATCGTCCAGGATGATAGCAAAATTATCTAGGATGATCTGGTGAAATTATTGTATCCAGAATGATTGGTCAAAAG
Source organism: Dendrobium catenatum (assembly GCF_001605985.2). Classification (NCBI taxonomy): domain Eukaryota; kingdom Viridiplantae; phylum Streptophyta; class Magnoliopsida; order Asparagales; family Orchidaceae; genus Dendrobium; species Dendrobium catenatum. Next base: position 284,755 of record NW_021319496.1, read on the forward strand.
GCGATAATATCATCGACACAGGCGATCGTCCTGAGGAGTCATGTCAGATGACCATTAAAAAAGTATATTATCTAGGATGATTAGGTGGATCATTCGGGATGATAGGCAATAATGAATCATACCAGCCAAATTTAAAATGCGTACCAAATTTTGCGATGTGGATCATCTAGGATGAACTGCCACATCCAGGATGATCACTAATAATTGAGCAAAAATTTAGAAGATCATCTAGAATGGGGTGGATCGTCAAGAACAATCATACATAATTGAAGTAGAAAATGATCAGATCATCTAGGACGATAATAGATAGTCCAAGACGATCATAGATATAGAAGTTATATCAGCCATCAGAAGGGATTTTAAGAGTGGATTGAACGTATCGTTCAGGATAATGTGACTAAAGATTAAAATTCTGGAGATGGATGAAGATGATCAGAGAAGGCCCAAAAACACAAAAAATAATAGTAATAGATACAAATAAAATATGATAAATACAATAAAGATGATAAAAGGAACAAATTTTATTTTTTTTTAAATCAAAGAATGAATATGATAAATTCTCCATGTGATTGAATTAAAAAATTATAGGAACAATGAGTTAACATTGTCGAAATCTAAAAAAAGATAGAATAATCGATCATGCTAGCCCTAGCTTGGACTTATCTCAAGGTAAATCATCTTTTGAAAACAAAAGACCTAACTCTAAAAAAATAATTGGATAAGAAAAAGAGATCTGTTCAAAACTTGGCTCCAGAAAAATATCTTATAAAATATTATACCAAAGTAATTTATCACAATCACAAAATTTGAAATTAAGCCTTTAAAAATATCAAGTGACACATGAATTCTTCTAAGATTTAAAGGGTTGAAAGAGAAGAAAGCTTGCCTTTTGTGGGCTCATTTTATGCATCTTGTCAATTGATTGGCGCACTTTACACAACTTTTAATTTTTGATACACTTTATTTATCTTTCAAATTTTTTGGTGGTCATTACGCATCTTTTCAACTTTTCTCTTTTTGGACCTCATTTTATGTCCTTGTTATTTTTTGCAAGCAAGTTCCCTTTTCAAGAATCTTAAAAACTCTCAATTGTGAATATATCTTCAAAATATTTGAGTAGAAAAACCTACTCTCTAATATAAGGAAGAATAAACCATAAAATAGATACAAATTCATATGATAAATGAAATGACAAGATTTTAAAAAATTGAAAGTAATATAAAGACTTTAGATATTATATATATAAGATAGATTATTGTAGCAAGATAGAAAAGATCTCAATCACAAACTCCAGTAGTTAATTTGAGATAGTCTTTTGTTTAGAAAAGAAAATTGCATCGCTAAAAGAGGTTAGAGGAAGGGAACCAATCAACAGTATTTCCCCTTTTAATCGATTTAGAGATGTCAAACATTGACTACAAATTTTTAAAAACAAAAATAAGGTATAAAATATCATGTCAGCTTTGACCAAAAAGAAAAAGCTAAAAAGTAAGAACATCACAGCTGAAAACACTACAAAATAAAAGCAAATAAAAAATCAACACGCAAAACTTAAAAAAAGAATAGAAAAATAACCACGAGCAATATATTAGAAAATATATAAATCAGAATTTATTAAGCAACATGTTTATACAATTATAAATCATGAGCCTCCGCTGTCCAGGTATCACATGCTCTCACGAGGCCTTTTGTGAGAGGAAGTCTACAAAATTTTCAAAGATCAGATTTAGGAACCCAAACAAGTTTGGGTCCCTTCTTATAGAAAGAAGAATATAATACATGTATGTTATGCTGTGAATCATGCAATTTAGGTCTCCACACCTAATGTGTACTATGGTGAATAGTACAAGTGTGTGAAATGTATCCAAGCATGCCACATGAAAAACATCTAACATCTTGAAAAAGATTTACTATTCTACTCGGTTATAGTTTCTCCTCCAAGGTTTCAAAACTTTTGGCTTTGGATCAGGATTGAAAAACTATTCTGGTATGGGTGTATTCTTATTTTTCTCAAGTGTATCTAATTCATCTTTAAACTTTGAGTTAGTACTTTCTAAAATGGCATTATCAACTCTTAAATAGTGCTCCCTATGCTCAGATTCATCAATATATATTTTAAAATTATTTTCAAGTTCTGTGTGGGATGCTCTCAATGAATCATGCTTAATTACCAACTTAGAATGTTTTTTATTTAACTCATCAAACTCATCAAAAAAAGCATGTGATTGTTATTAAGTGTGGAGTGGTCTTTAAAAATAACTTCATGCTCTTTTTGCAGATTTAAAAACTCCAATTTCAAACTAGCAAGCAGTTTCTTAAGTTTCGTATATGATGTATGAATTTTCTCACAAACTTTAAGTAATTATTCATATCTTAGTTCACATACCTCTTCTTCGTTAGATTGACTAAGATGATCACCGGCCATCAAGCATAAGTATATTATCTCCTCCTCAAATTCAGTCTTAGAGGAGACAGATGCAGAATCCGCCTAAAATTCCTTCTAGAGCTGCTTCTTATCCTTCTTAAACTTGGGTTTCTCCTAACCCTTCTCCTTGCTTGAGTGAGCTTTAAGTGTAGGACAATCAGCTTTGATATGTCATAGTTTCCTACATTCAAAACAAATTGTATCAGAACAACTTTTATAACTTTAACTACCCTTACCTTTATTCTACTTATGATGGTATTGTTGATTCCTCCTTAGAATGCTTTTGAATTGTCAAGTGATTAAGACAACATCATCACTTTCAGACCTAGAAGAATTAGTGTCTATATCATTAGCTTTCAAGGCCACAATTTTCTCCTTCTTCTTCTCACCTACATTAAGTTATCTCTAGTTCACTCCTTATTCGTAAGTAACTAGTTACCCAAGTAAGTTATCAAGAGAATAAGTATTCAAATTCTTAAATTTTATAATGGTAGTAATCTTAGCTTTAAAAGAAGAAGGCTAGCATCTCAAAATTTTATTGACTCTTTTATAGTTAGTTAGTTCTCTTCCGAAGTCATGCAATGAGGTGACAATTATACATATAAAAAATCGATTATGTAGATTTTATACAAAAAAAATTTATAGTCATCCAATAAAATATTCATGCTAGATTGCTTAACTTTATTTGTTCCTTCATAAGTAATACATAATCTATCCTAATTTTTTTTACCAGTTACACAAGTTGAAACATGCATGTAATATTTCAATTTTATGGTATAGAAAAAATAGTTTAAGAATTTCGCATTCAGTTGCGCTAAATCCCTATCATCAAAATTCCATTTAGTAAAAGGAAGTCCAATTTTAATGCCATTAGTTGCATGAGATGGAGGTGAATAACCATCCTTTACAAACATCTACATACGATAGTCAATCAATTGTAAAAATGTAAACAAGTGAGTTTTCCAATAATTAAAGGGAATATTTTCAAATAAAGGTGGTCCGGTAATAGAATACCCTTCCACTGTATTATGATTACCAAAGTTAGCCATTGATAAAAATTTAACAGTTTTCAAAAACTCATTTTTATGAATCCCGCTCTGATACCACTTGAAAGTTTATCAGGGATGTTAAGCCCTTATGAACTAGTCTAGAGGCTAACTAAAAGTGGGGTGAATTGGTATTTAAAAATTTCTCCAAAAAAAATATAAATACAACCAAACCATGATCCACCACAAGAGAAATGAAGTGCGAAAATTAAATGCAAAAGTAATAATAAGAAAGAATACACTTGATTTTATAGTGGTTCGGTCAACTTAACCTACGTCCACTCCCCAGAGCCTCTCCTCTGAGTATTGCACTAAACTCAATGTCTATCCTTTTGCCCTCACAGTAAGGCAGAGAAGCCCGTACAAAAACTTCTTTCCACCACGCCGTAGAGGCAGAGAACCCAACTCCTTTAGCCTCCTCTAGAAGTAAGCAGAGAACCCAACTCCTTTGGCTTCCTCCAAAAGCAGGCAGAGAACTTAACTCTTTTTGCTTCCTCATGAAGCAGATAAAGAACCCTTATCTAATGCTCACAACCTAACCTAGATGTTATTCGAAATTTTTTTTTTAACCTAAAACTATATGGAGCATTTCACATTAGATTGCTTGACCAAAGACATGTAGCTATATAACTTGCTAATGATCTTAATTATAGCCAAATTTTTGCTAGGATATCTTACTATATTCAAGCGTGTCAAATACGGTTACTTAAATGGACTCCAAATTTTGATGTTGGGAAGGAATCCACTGTTACTCCCATTTGAATTTCTTTTCTGAATTTGAGACTTCATTTCTTTAATCATCAAATTCTTTTTGGTATGGCTTCCATTTTTGGGAGGCCGTTACAAACTGACTAAGCTGCTACTGTTGTGTCTAGGCCATCGGTTTCATAGATACTAGTTGAACACTATGTCTCTAAGAAACATCCTACGGAGATATGGATTGGGCCAAAAGTTGAAGGGTATTTACAAAAAATTGAATTTAAAAAATTACCTATACTTTATTCCTTTTACAAGATGCATGGCCATGGAATGAATGAATACTTTTGAAAACATCCTCACCTCTGTAAAGAAAAGAACTCTTTGAAACAAAATGAGCATGTGCCAGCTTAGGTTGTCTTTAATCCTACTAAACTTAATTTAAAGGATAATACCTCTCATCCTATTCAGTGTTGTGGTGATCCGATGGAGGTTAATATGGAGGAACCGATTATTTATATTACTAATGATGTTTCTTTGAATCTTAATCAAGGTTCTATTGTTAAACCTTATCCTATTCCTAATATTTCTTGTGAAAAAAAATGGAGCTGACTTGACTAATATTGAAGTTCCTACTATTACTAATATTATTGCTACTCCTACTTGGACTATTAATTTAAATGCTAATCATTCTAGTGGTAATATGCTTGTTTCTATTTCTACTAATCTCTTAAATGATCAGGAAGCTTTGGCTATTCAAGTGGCTTCTAATGATGTCCCTTTAGAGGAAGGAGAATTTGTTACTATGGAAAATGTTTCTTCTCTTCCGAAAATCAATAAAGAACTTGTTGTGAGAAATCATGATAATATTGAGGAGGGAAGGTTTATGGAGGATTAATGTCCTCAACTAACTTCTTTAAGGGAACACCCAAGTTGTAGTAAGACACTCTCTACTTATTATTATAATAATGATGCTTGGACTGATACTAAGGAAATACATATTGCTGCTAAATGTTTTGCTAGAGATGATAATGATTTTATTTTTAGCAAAGTTCATAGTAAAAGAGGAAGGAACCTAAGCATATTTATATTCAACCTTTTAGAAACACTCGATCATATACTTCTTATTAAGTTGGTTAATTATGTTTAACTATCATTTAGAATGTGAGGGGCATTGGGTGTCCTTCTTCTAGAATTCGTGTTAAGAACTTATGTTGTGTGCATACTCTTAATATTCTTGTTCTGCTTCAGCCTTTTATCTCTTATGCTAGGTTGATTAGCACTCCTCATTTTTTTGGGCTTTACTCTTGATATTTCCAATGTAGCTAACAAGATTTGGGTCTTCTAGAAAGATTCGGTTAAAATTAATGTTATTGGTGACTTTACTCAAGTTTTTTATTATAAAGTTGAGGCTCTTAATTTTAATTATTGTGCTTCTTTTGTGTACACTGCTTCGTCTCTTTATAATAGAAAATTGCTTTAGGAGCAACTTATTGATTTTCATAATATTTATAATTTGCCTTAGCTTATTGGTGGTAATTTTAATACTATTATTAATCCTTCTAAAAAGATTGGTGGTTCCCCTCCTTCTTATCGTTCTATGGAAGATTTTAATAATATGATTTTATTTTGCAATCTTATTAATATTGTGTATGTTGGTAATAACATCATTTGGAATAGGGGTCATTTATGGCAAATGCTGGATCGTGTTCTTTTTAATGATCCTTGGTTTAATTCTCTGTTTTCCACCAATGTGCAGCATTTTAGTAGAACTTTGTCGGATCACTCCCCTTTACTTATCAGCATTAAGTTTATACATGCTAATGTTTCTTCTCAAATTAGACTCTAAAACATGTGGTTAAACCATGAATCTTTTTTGGATATTGTTCAGCTTAATTAACAAGATCCTTTACATCCTTATAATTCTATTTTAGGTATAAGGAGACTCTAATTTAAGTTGAAAAGGCTGAAATAAGTTTTAAATTGGTGGAACCATTATGTGTTTACAAATATTTTCTCTAATATTTTGCAAGCTGAGCTACTTGTTAACTCTCTTGAATTGGCTTGTAAAAATGATCCTACTGATACTAATTTTTCTCTCTTAAATAAGTCCAAAGAGGATCTCTTTAATTTTCAAGCTCGAGAAGAAGTTTATTGGAGGTCAAAAGCTACTACTAAGCATTTGTTTGAAGGTGAAAACAACACTAAGTATTTCCATGATTTGGTTAAGACAAAAAGGGTTAAAAATAGTTTTAATAAAATCCAAAGGGAGGATGGGTCTTTTACTAAAAATTCTATGGAGATTGCTAATTTAGCTGTGAATTATTTTCAAGCCAGGTTTAATAAAGTTTTTACTCCTGATCAGATTATTGATCATTCTTTCATTCCTTCACTTAGTTTAATATGAATAGGGAGTTTGTAGCTGGGCATGATGGGTTTACCACTTTATTTTGTCAAAATTCTTGGCATATTATTGATAACGATATTTTTATTATTATTTTAGATTTTTTTGCTGGTTTCCCTATACCTAAGTTTTTTACCTCTATTTTTATTGTGCCTATTCCTAAAAATAATACTATTATTAATTGGAATGATTTTAGACCTATCAGTCTCTGCACTTTCTTTAATAAGTTGATTTCTAAAATTATTGTGAATCGTCTCACTACTATTTTACCCTGAATTATTTCTCCTAATTATATGGGATTTGTGAAAGATAGGGCCATTACTGATAACATTTTGTTGGTTCAGGAGTTTTGTCAAGATATGGATGTTAGGGTGAGAGGTGGTAATTTAATTTTGAAGCATGACATTGCCATGACCTATGATAATATTGATTGGAACTTCATTTACCTTATTTTAGAATTTGTTTCTTTAACTCTATCTTTATCAAGCTTATTAACAATTGTATAGAAAATGTTTATTATTCTATTCTTGTTAATGGCTCAAACAACGGCTTCTTCAAAGATTCTCATGGGTTGAGGCAAGGTGATCATATTTCCCTTTCTCTCTTTATTATTGCTGCTGAGTTTCTTTCTAGGGGTCTTACTAACTTATTTGATGCCAATCCTGACCTTTATTTTAAAACTTTGGGAGGGTTTCCTCTATCTCATTTATATTTTTTGGATGATTTTATTGTGTTTTCTAATAAGACTATTAATAAAATTTAGAAGCTTATGGATTTCTTTTACCATTTTGAAAGGATAAGTGGCTTATTTTTTAACAAAAATAGAAGTTGTTTCATTGCCTCTAAGAAAATTTTGAATGATCGTATTTTATCTATTAATAATATTACTGGCTTTTCCCATGCTAAATTGCCTATCAAATATCTTGGAGTTCCACTTTTTTTTGGTAGGAGGAAATCCTTTTTGTAAGATGATCTTATTGCTTCTGTTCAAAACAGACTGTTGTCGTGGGAGTCTAATTTCCTTAGTTTTGGTGGTAGAGTTATTCTTATTAAAAGTGTTCTTTGTGCTTTTCCGGTGTATAGCTTTCAATCTATTTTTCCTACTCAAACCGTTTAGACTTCACAAGCTTATTAATGAATTTTTTGGAGAAGCACTTTTTCTTGCTCTAAAATTCATTAGGCCTCTTGGGAGAATTGTTGTGGTGTTTTAGCTAAAGGTGGTCTGGGTTGTAAGAACTTTAATGACCTTACTAAGGCTATTTTTTTAAACTTTGGTATAATTTACGTGCTAATGTTAGTCTTTGGGCTAATTTGACGATCTCTAAGTATTGTATTAGTAAGCATTTGTTGACCTCATTTTTTTATGAGGTCACTAGGGACCCATCCAGATTCCAGATAAATCCTAACCCTATATCAATCTAGACTCTAGACCCTAGGACCTATCTTGACCCTATGATCCTTCCAGATCAATCTATAACCTAGGATTCTCCTAGAATACAGATGTAGGTCTCCGAAAGGATTTTGCTCGTGGGGATTCGAATGCAAAGAGTACGATCACACTATCTCATAGGACAAAATGGTCGTAGGCCTTTATACTTGACACAAGCAGGCCGATGGAAGAGTAGATGGAGTTATATATACGATTAGCCATGGATGATAGCGGCTTTCACCTACCAACCTCGATGGATAATAACATATATAACCCAAAAGTCACGAGATTTCCCCCTTTCGATACATCAACTCGAATGAGGTTTATTTGATTGTGGGGATTGATTTCCTACGGGCGCAAGCCCCCATAGTTAATTACATCCTAGGCCTTGACCTAGGAAAACTCTCGATTAAGGATGATGTATTATTTACTTCTTGATTTGGTGCATAAAAAGAGTTCCTAAGTTCTATTCCAAAGAGTCTCTTCTATTTACCCTTAGTGATGATTAGACATTTTTGAATGGATAAGGATATGATTAAAATTTTGAGTTTAGAAGATCAAAAAAACCAGATTACTATCCTAAGAGAAAAGACAGACTCAAAACACAGATGAAAGGAGACACACTGAGGGGTGTACAATCTGGACTTATGCTTTCCTGGAGTGAGCTTCCAGCTAACATCCTAAATACAATCAATCGCCCTATGTATACAAGATAGGAAGGCTATATCCTAGGAAATCAAGGATTCGTAGTTTAAAAGATTTCAATCAGGGACTCTATAATATGCAAAAGAATGTACCTAGCGCCATGTATGATGCATGAAACAGATATGAAATATCCCTAGATCTATTGATGTGATGCATGTAAGTGAAGCATAATGAGAAGTAAGGTGTGTAAAAACAAATGCATGCATGACATTCAGAGTACAGAAAAAATAAATAAACACACCCTAAGGGTACCCTCCAGGCAAGATACCCGCACAGAAAATCATCATAGCAGTGCCCACCTCGTGTGGGAAAATAGCGATGCCCAATGGCATAAATAGGTGGCCTAGTCTACAGGCCTAAATGACCCTAATGGTCTCTAAGGCTCACAGAAAAAAAAGGGGGGGTATCGTACCCAAAACTGGAAAAGGCCAAAATCCTAGTGATGCCCACTTCGTGTGGGAAAACAACGATGCCCAATGGCACATGGCCTACTCTACAGGCCTAAATGACCCTAATGGTCTCTAGGGCTCACAGAAGGGAGGTAAGCTTTGACCTATAGGGTCAAAGCTTCGTTAGTGAACTAACCTAAGGCCAACTACCTAAACATGCTAGAATACCTACTAACAAGTTGTGTGTGATGTGAAGCAGTTTTGATATATATAATTAAAAAAAAATTTACTTTACAAGTTGCAGAAATTATACCTGACTGTATGTGGCGCTGCCACTTAAAAGTTCCCAAGCAAGCAACTCAACTAACTCACCCATGCAGGATACGGGTACCTCCCAAGACAAAAATAGAAAGAGAAACAAGAAGTGAGGGCAGATGCCATTCGAAAAGGAAATAGTTAAGTAAGAATTAACTTAAAACAACTAGGATTTACAATTTTAAAAAAATATATCTAAAGCATATGGAAAGAGAGCATGTACAAGTGAATGTAGCAAACGAGTAATAATAATAGAATACAGAATTCCACATGTTTGGATTAGTGCATATGAAAGTTTGCTAACATGAGAAAGAAAAAAAAAATCATATGTGAAATATGTGACAATTTCTAAACATAAAACATGCACCCAAATATGAGATCAACATATCTAAACATATGACCAAAATGTATAATAAGTGAAGTTCTATAATGTAACTATAGGCCTCTACCTTCGCATGATGTCGAGTATGTAAGTGAATTTTAAACTCAAGAAACATCACATAAGCATTCACTAACAGATAACGCATCCAATATGTGATTAGTCGAAACATACAAATTTAAGATTAACATGTGATAATGATCTTGCATGTAAACATGACATAAGAAATTAAAAGAAATCATTATATCTTAACATGAATGATCGCGCAATTTGAATCAATTAACAAAAGAAATATTTACACGACTTTGATTTTAAAACAAAAAAAAAAATTCATTGCACTTAAGATGAACTTTATAGAGAGACTTTTGCAATAACACAAGTAAGCCTTATATACAATGTTTCTAGATTTCTAAAATGAATTAAATAAATCATATTCATAATCACTTTTAAAATATTCAAAGATGTATTATCAAGTACAAATTAATTTTACATTAAAAGGAATATCAATCATTTAATTACATATGAGCGCAAGAATAACAAATCATATATGGTGCTTATAATTTATTAAAGCTAACAAATGAGATTTGAACACAAAGTTTATATGCATGTGTATATAATGAATCTCATCCATTTATAAAATTTTCTCGTTCAGTCATATATCTCCTTGAATTATTTCTATATATGCTTACAATCAAAACATTAAATAGATGGAATTACCTAGGTAGTTGTAAACCCATTCATCATATGATGTCAAACATACTTCTAATTAATCATGGATCATAAAATTTATATGAGTACTTCACTAGATATAGTTCATAAGATGTAATGCCACTCTCTGACGATGAATCACAACAAGACATAGAACGAGTGAAACTCACACATGAAGCTAATAAAGGCTTCTCCACATACACAGCTATACACATATACATGCATTGGAGCACAACTACATATCATAAATCTACTATTTATTCACAGTTCTCGAGATACAAGCAATTCACAAATGTGATATTTTATTATCGTTGATATACACATGATAGAGGGAACAAAAGTATCCAACTACTACAAGTATGAGAATTACGAATTGCATATGGCGTTTGTAATTACTGAACTTGACAAATGAGGTTTCATTGCAAAATCTACGATAAGCAGCATGTTTTTATCTTGCTAAGAAAAAGTTTTTTTTTTTAGTAATCAAAATTAGATCATAAAACAAAGTGTTCATATGAAAATATTAATCGCATTGGAGTAAGGTGCAAAAGCAATTACTTCATCAAAATTGAAGATAATAGTGAATTAATAGAAAGGAACAACTCACATGTGAGCTTTTATTTAGAATTATTCATATGTATAGATAACGAATTGCTTACAACTAAGAATATATCAAAGAACCAACCAATTTAAGTATGTCTTTAATACACAATTCCAAATACAAAGAATTCATCATTCATAAATTAATCATAATCTCATGTGAGTCACACGCTTACACTTTAATGGAAACAATGATTTTTATGTAAAAGACAGCATTCCATCTCATAACTTTAGAGATGGACAAATTGATCATTAAATTTAATATGGTGATCAGCAAATATCATGTGATTCGCATTATCATATATTTTTATTGTATGATATAAACTTATTTATTTCATAATCATATTTTAATTAAAATATAATTTATTATATTTATTTAATAAATAAATAAAAAGGTATATTTTTATATCATATCTATTTGAAAATAATGATAGCAATAGAAATAAGGATCTCAATCTCTCCTCAACATGCATGAAACATTGTATGATCCGAGTGCGAATAACTCGTTGAATTTGTCTCGATGAGCCGAATGTACTCAAGCAGTCCATTTCGCAAACCAAAGTTTTGATCAAAAGATATTGCACATGGAATGAACATGCACGATAAAGGCCAAATTGTGTGAAATCACACTGAATCGTCATCGACCCGACCACACGTATTTTAAAATGAAATATGAGACATGTGTTAAAAAGGAATAAATCCTAAGGCCGGCAATGAGGCGAGGCAAAATAAGCTATTTGACCCTTCACCTAACACAAAGCGATGCAACATACAAGAAGGTGGATCAATCTACAAAGTGCAAGACAATATAGTGTAAGTGACCGATGCCTAAAAGGAGGTCAACAACAGACCTTAGGATCTACTCTAGATCCTAGGACTTCTAGACTCCAGACTCTAGGATTTTCTTAGACTCTAGGATTTCTTAGATCCTACAACCCTTCTAAAGTCTAGCCCCTAGAATTCTTCTAGATTCTAGGATAGAGTTAGATTTAAATCAATTCAAACTTCTGATCAATCTTGACTTCAAATCAACCTAGATTTCAAACCTAGTCAATTATGTTTAGACACCTAGGCAACTCAATCCCTGATCTATTTTTTTACTTTGAACCATTCTTCTATCAAACCTTAATTTTGTCTAATCACTTATGATTCTCTCAAATAGTCATAAATGATTTAGGCACCCCAAGTCCAATCAATCAAACTCAAAATCCAGATCAAATCCAAAATTCAAATCCAAATCCTAAGTCCAAAGGCCAAGTCTCAAAAGTCTTTTCTTATGGATTTTCAAACATTTCAAAACCCAACCTAATGACCTCCGATTCAGAGTTTATCAGTTGCATACTGATGGGACATGTCTCTAGAGGCAACCCTCCAAAATTGAGCCCATTCTGATGTCTCTAACCTTAAAAACTAAATTGAAATCCAAAGGCTGTAAAACCTTCAAATATTTATGGCCTATGCCACTGGACTTGCCACCTAGTGGATCCTGACCTTAGAGCCTTCTCCAAAGCCTTTAACCACTTTCAAATACTTAATCATGATCCATTGAACATTAAATTGTATTTTGGTAGACCCAATCTGACCCCTAGCAGGACAGGGGTCAAAATGACAAAAATACCCCTATGGGGTTCAAATACCCATTTCAAAC
>NW_021319496.1:297598-317086 GCF_001605985.2 Dendrobium catenatum
CAACTTTAAAAATCAGCAATCAAACCTTTTTTTAATATAATATATTAATTTTCAAACCTTAATCGGATCAAATCACTTAATTATACTGGGTAACCCAGGCCTACGAGACTATTAGCTTAGCCCCAAGGAAGGAGAAATAAACTTCACGGCCTTGGTGTGAAACAAAGGTGGTTTCCAACAAATAATTAATAATTAATTTTAAGAGTCATTCAAAGCATTAATATTTAAATTGTAACAAAATTCCCTTAAGCCTATCAACCAATTGAACCTTAATCAACATTAATTAATGATCCTATTTAGGACATATCAAAACCACACAGCCTACCTCACACACTTTAGATGGTTTGCTAGGACAACCGACTCTAGTTTTAGGCTAGGCCGGTGTTTACTTTCTCGATGTGTGCCGGATTTTTGAGTTTTCACTGCATGCTGTTTGCTAGTTTAGAATTGATTTATTGTTTATTTATTTACTGCAATCTGTTGAGCACTTTAAATTTCAAGTATATTAATTGCTTGAGATCAAATATTAACTGCTTGAGATCAAATTTTAACTGCTTAAGGATTATATATAACTGTTGATTATTTGGATAACCTTGCAGGATCGAGTCTAGATTTTTCATTTTGTTTAATGTAAATTTGATTGGATAAGGTTGTAACTATTTGAAATAACTTGAGTTTGGGATATTAATATCCAATTTGAATTCCAAAGAGGTGAAGACATCCCTAAAGGGGAGAGTCTTCTTCCATTTGGAAGTCAAATTAGGATACCATTCAAATATTCGAAGAGGGAAGATAACACCCCGTTCAAGGGGGAGTTTCTTTTCATTTGGATATCCGAAACCGATGAATCAAAATGTTCATGAGAAGACGAAGAGATGGACAATGAGAAGAATCCCAAATCTCAAAGTCATTTGATTTAGGATTAGAAATTCAGGTTGTAGTTAGTGGTTCCCGGCCACTTTACTTTTCTGCAATTTGGATGTAATAATAAGTGGCACTTGTCATATGGACTTTCAATTTGAGCATTTAATTTGATTGATTTGTTTAATTGATTGGGCGGTAAAACTACCTATTTTTCTAGTCTTTTTACCTACATGTCGATTTTGATTTGACCTGGAATTCGATCGTAGGCTCTTAAGGACTTAATAAAATTTTTATACTTAAATCAAATTAAAACCTTTAAGCTCACATAGAAACTCTAACGAATTTAAGGAGTAAGCCCGGGACCGCCAGAAGTTTTCATTTCATAGCATTCATTCAAATTCAAACTTTTAATTGAGTCGATTAGCATGCATCATATTAGCAACTAATTTAAAAAATATTTAAATCTTTAATTACATTAGCTTAAGAATCAAATCCAATATAAGTCAAAGGGTCCAATTAGGATCCGCTCAAGATGTCGGCCCCGTTCTCAAGAACATATATTAAATAATGTGCCTACCCATTCTAACATTAAATGACTTGATACATGTTTTCAAAGCGCCTAGGTGGTTTAGATGGCTCCTTAATTCAGGCCGGTGTAAGACCAGATTCACATTGCACTAGCTAGGTTCAGGTCACTTTTTAGTACCCAATTTAGACTTAGATTTTGAGGCAAGCTCGGGCTATAAGACCTCAACCTCCGGGAATTGAATCCCAAATTTCTAATAAAATTGATCACTTAAACATTAAATCCCTTTCAATCTAATTCAAGCCCAACACTTAGGATAGGCTGGGGCATTTCTGAATTGTTTCAGAATTTCAAGTGCCTCCTACCTTTCTTCCTTTGACTTTAGAAATAAGTGTTCAACCTTGATCTAATCCCGATTGAAAATTCCAAACCTTAATCTCCTTTGACATCAATCGTTGAAAATCTTAAATAAAATTTATACTGCTATTTTAATCGAGAGTATTCGTAGGAAATTTTTGTTTCCTACGATGTAATTAACTTCGAGGGCTTGCGCTTGTAGGAGATTTAGAAACCCAGAATTGATTTTCAAAATAAATCTTTCAAAATATTTAATTAATTCTCTTTGGGAAAATTAAACATAAAGATCATTATCGTCATTTTCAATCGATCGATAATGATTGATATCTTCTTTTTTCAGAGAGATAAATCAATATTATCGTGGTTTTGATTATAAAATTAATGATCTTCAATCCATATTAGCTTAGCCAAACGCTCGATCAAATCCCATTTTGATCTTTCGAGATCAAATGCGAATATTTTTGGGTTTGACTATGATAATAAGGATAAAGTTAAAGCTTTGTAATGTGAACCAAATAGTGAATGATATCCTCGCCTTTTTGAGACGATATATTATTTCTAATATTGGGTTGTATTACAAAACAAAAATTCAAATTTAATATTCCCAAAGATAATTAAATATTTTTCAAAAATTATATATATATATATATATATATATATATATATTAATCAAAACAGCATCCTACTAATTGTTTTTCTAAACAAGGAGATTCTAGAGTTTGGAAAAGGCTTTACAAGGTTAAATGGGAGGTGGAGACTTCATCTATTGGGGCATTGGTGATGGAAATATTTTCTTTTGGCAGGATCATTGGTTAGGGAAAAACTCCATTGACTCTATGTTGAATTCTTCTTCTACTTCCTCGGTTAAGGTAAACACCTTTTTTAATAATAATTTATTGGATTATGATAAGCTTGCTAATGAGATTCCTGATTGTATCCTCCATAATATTTTAAAATTGCTGATCAATACTGCTTCTAAAGATATGTCATGTGAACTTTTCAAAGATGGTGGTTTTCATTTAAAGAGTTCTTGGCATACTTTTAGAGATAAAAAAAATAATGATAGCATTTTCCATAATATTTGGAATAAGAGCATTCCTTCTTCTATTTCTATTTTTATTTGGAGAGTCCTATATAGATTTATTCCTACAGATGATAATCTTATCAAGAAAGTTATATCTTGGCCTCTAAATACAAATGTAGTTTCCACAGGGAGAATATGCATCATATTTTTTTTTTCTGGTCCTATTGTTGTCAGAACTTGGGTGTATTTTGATGATTTATTTCAACTGAACTATTTTAACTCTCATTTGTCTCTTAAATCTATGCTTAAGTAATGGTTTGTTAACTCCAAAGGTCACATAAGCAATCTCATTCGTCCCCTCATTCTTTGGTTTCATTGGCTGGAAAGGAATAAATCCCTTTTTAGTAAAGTGAGAATGAGTTATCATAATGTTATTCAGAAAGTGAAGGATAAGGTGTTAGCTCTGCTGGGTATTAATATTATTTATGCTAAGAACTTTAAAAATTTTTAATTTGTTGGTAATATTTTAGGTTTGAATTTGGAGGGTGTTCCTTCCATTTATAATATTATCCACTGGCATAAACCTCCCATTAATTTCTTTAAGCTTAATGTGAATGGAACTAGTACTGATTTATCTGGTGGTTGTGGTGTTGTGATTAGAGATAGTAATACTGGCCTCATTGTTACTTTTGTGGGTCCTGTATAGGTGAACTATTCTACTGCTTTTTCCAGGGCCATTTTGTATGGTATTCAGTTGTGCATCCCTCTTAAAGTAACTATTTTGCATATTGAGGTTAATTCTGACTATGATTTTCATCTTTTTCAAGCTGATGACTAGATTTGTTGTTCCCCGAACCTCTTCTATTTGGTTAGAGAAATTAAAAACCCGATGCTTTTTCTAAATTGCTCATTTCACAATATCAACAAGGATGGTAATGCCTGTGCTTCTTGGATGGCTATGTGGGGTTGTAGCCAGAACTATTTTTCTGATTTTATTTGGTACACTAGCCCTGCCCCTCTTCATGGTTTACTTAATCTTGATGTTTGTGGTTGTCCTTATGTTAGATCATAGCTTTTTTATCTCTTGTTTGGTGTTCGGGTTTAGTCCTTTCATTTGGATTTCTATTAGTTGGGCCTTTTTTTACTACTGGGCTGATTGATTTCTCTTGCTAGTTGGTTGGGTTATTTTGCATTGTTTTTATAATCCATAGAATTTTCTTTATGCTAGATGGACTATCTGTGATGAATTTTAACTTCTGTAAGTGCTGTTATTATTCTTGCTGAAGGTTTGTTTACCTTTTTGCTGGGGGGATAAACATCTGGACTTATATTTATCTATTTATATCTAAGATTTTAGTTTTGTTCTAGGGCTATCTATACTGGTCCGTTCTGTTGTAGGACTCTCTATGATGGCTCACTATTTGGTTTATTTTATTTTGTTTATTTCATTTCTATTGCTTCTAGCATTCTAAGCTTCCTTTTTTAGCTATTATCTTGGTTGGTTAATTTGGATTTGAGAAATGATTTTTGGAGTACTTGGGGTGCTGATGGTAAGTGTGTGGTGATGGATTGGCTCTATGTTTTACTTGATTTTATCAGATTCGTTAGCAATTGGCTCTACTTCTTAGCCTTTCTTTACGGTATTTTGTACTCTTTTTGTTATCTGCACCTCTCAAATTTGATCATTACATATATTATCTGGTTGGTTATGGATTGGAGCTATGATAGAAATGTTACTTTTGCTGAGAGTTTTTCCCATTGGTGCCCTCGCTCCTTAAGGATGCTATTTTGGGATGCTGGGGGTGTTTCTGTCCATCTGGCTGGGGTTCTAGGCTGCTTTGCATTTGACATTCTCTTAATTGGAAAGATGAGTTGGCTGGTACCTCATGTTAGATGCTGGAATGTCTTTCATCTTCGTTTTGGTAATTCTCTGGAGGGTGTGGCCACTGTTCTGGATGGCTTGAAGTTGTGATGCTTGGGTTGTGGAGTTCTATTATTTTGCTATTGTAATTATTTTTACCTTTTTTGGAGTTTTGTTATTTCTTCTTACCACTTATGATCGGGTTACTTAGAGAACTAGAAGGTTTATGAACTAGAAGGTTTATGAACTAGAAGGTTTATGATCCTGAGGGTTGGATCGAGTGGCATGTGGATATTCTTGATGAAGCTACTTATTTTATTTTATTCCTAAGCTCTAATAATCTGTATTCATACTTTGATTTTTAGTGTTGCCTTCATCATTTTAGTTTTAGTAGCTTTGAACACCTTTATTCCTTTTCTAATTTAAGTTTTAGCATTTTTTACTGCTTTACCTATAAATTTTGTTGTTATACTCTTTTGCTCTGCAGCCTTTTTGTTTTGTAGGTGAATAGGCTTCAGGCAATTTTCACCCCTTTTTGTAGAAAGATCGAGCTTCATAGCATTATTGTTATCTTTCTTTTTTGGATGCTTCCTTGTAGCATTTTTAGAATATTCCTAGGTTTTTTTGTAATTTTGCTTAGTGGAGACTGTTGGCTCATAGGTTTTTTCTTTATTTCTTTTATAGCTCGTTGGAGCATAGAGAGAGTATAATCTCCCTTAAGGACTCTGTAATTGGTTTTTTTTTTATTATTGATGCGTAGGCCCCTCCGCGGGTTTTTACTTATATATATACATCATCAACCTATCAAAAAGAAGAATGCGAGATGAATAATAAGCATCCTAGTCTGATGATCGCAACTAATAGAATCAAAGATAGCCACAACAACAATAACATCAAACATTTATCCCAGTATATGGGGTCAGTGAGAAGTACAATTAACTAAAGAGAAAAAAATTTGTATCTATATATAGAGATGTGGGAATTACCATTGATGCCATTGAAAACCTATATAATGTTAGGTTTAATAAAGAAATAGCAGCTTCAGGGAAAAGAACTTTAAAATGCTAAAAGATAAATTATACTCAAAGAACAAGTGAGAATCAATTTCAACATTACAATTACAAAAAAGATAGGGTGAGTAGGAATTCTCCTGGAGATAAGTTGGTTAGCCAACAGTGCCATAGAAAATAAATCTGAGACATTCACTAAACTGAAATATAAAATCCACATAAGCAAGAGATGTATCTAAAACAAAAACACTAGTTAAATCATAGAGATTCCCAACAACAGCAAGAGAATATTGAACAATATATTTGAGTCACATTACTAGAACAAGAGAACATGAAAAACTTTTAAAATGGCATAAGAAGAATGAAGTTCGCTTCTATTTTTTATTTCTATGATAAAATTTAAAAATTAGTTAAAATTGTTGGTCCTAATTGATAGAAATATTGACATAAGGAAACTGAACAATCTTGTATCAATTGGAGCCTTCAACCAATCAGTAGAGATCATTTAACTAATGCTGACATTTCTTGATTATTAGAAATTTTAAAGAGGGAGGAAGGAGAAGTAATTCTTGAAGTTTAGAAACTTCTTGAATAGATGGATTCATAAGTGAAGATAACCTTTCTAAGAAGGGAGAGACCATAAGGATTTGAGCCATTTAAATTTCTTCTTACAAAGAGGTGACTTAACTTTCAGAAACCACTCCTCTACCTAATTTGGAAATGAAACCATCTCATCATTCTCCATAATTCTCATATTTTTTAAAGAGGCAATACTTTTTAATGGCTCAATTAGCAATATTGATGGATCACTTAAACTGAGATTGCTGAGTATTGAGATGATGGAACACTTAAACTGAGATCATTGAGTATTGAGATGGAAATTTTTAGTGGTTTTCACTTTTCGATGTCTTCTGACAGAGATTAGATTTGGACAATTTATATTTTTCAAGTATCTTAGTGTTACAAGTCTTATTCTTTCATCAGCTAGAGGAAGGGATGTGATATTTTGATAGCATGATGAATTTCAAGCACCATTCTCCATAAAACCTACAATTATTCCAAATGACAATGTATAAAGAGAGATTAAGAGCTGTTAGAATTCAGTAAAATAAAAAAATACCATAAGTAACCCAAAAATGTAATACCCAAGCGCCATCATCTCTAAACAAACCAATATTTCCAATAGAGAAGAGTTATATAAACACATAAACAAAGCCAAAAGGCAAGCTCCACACCACCACATGAATATAATGCCCAATATGTTGGGTCTAGTAATTAGGTTTTTAAGCCTAAGTGAATGTCCCAAGGCTAACCAAGAGGGGGGGTGAATTGGCAATTTAAAAAATGTAACTTCAACTCTTGGAATTTTAGAAAACCTTTTGAATTATTGATGCAAGTTAAAATTAAAGTTTAAAATAAACTTTTCAACCAGAGTAAACAACTTGCAATGAAATTAAATGCGGAATAAAAATAAGAAAGAACACACCAGATTTATAGTAGTTCGGTCAAACCTTCATAAACATGGTTTATTTCAAAACATCATTCTCTTTCTCTTATAGCATCATCTTTCAGAAGAAGTTTCATTGCCACCCTATAAATTATAAGAAGATAAAATATTAGTATTCAAATAACCAACATTAAAATTAGAATGTGAAATTTTACATACCATTTATGAGCTTCCTTGAAGTGGATGCTGCATTTGAAATTGTTGCATGAATTCTCTCATTTTAGAACGTAATGAGTTAACTTTTACTCTTAGATTTACTATTTGACTTAACTTGCTTCCACGCTACTTATGCTAGTTTACAAGGAAAATATCGTGTAGGAATGGCATCAAACCGTTGGGTTCGGACTCTGTCTGGATGTTCAGGCCCCATAACTATACTGAACAACCTTTCATTTGCCTCCACATTCCCGTCCTTTGGTGCCAGCCCATCCTCGGCCAATTGATTGCAAGCTTGTATCCATTTTATAAATAATTTAGTTAACTTTTTTTAAATAATGATAATTACATATAAACAATTCATAACTAGACTGAAATTACCCATCTCTATTTAGCATCTTCAAATGATCAGGTGTCATTATTGTGCAGACTATTAATTCTCCATAATAGTAATCTATCCTTGATAGCCTATAGCAACAAATTTGATCATTAAGTTACTAGTTGATAAATGTGAATATAAAATTTATATAAATCTAAATATATACCATATCTAGTTGCATGTGAATAGAACTCACACACCCAATAGTCTGAGGACAAGTTATTTTTTTGCATTTGCAACATTTATGGCAGCCCTCTCTTATTATAAATGAATCTAACTCCATACTGATTTGTAAATATAATGATGGTACTAACCTTATCTTTTTGTTGTAACCACTAGCTGACTAGCTAACACCACTAAGCTGTATCAACACAAGCTTGAATAGACGCCATAATTTCATCAATAGGACGACTATCCCAGTGCTCATCTTTTAAATTGGTCTTATGGTTACACCACTTAACTCCAAGGGATTGAAGAATCCAATGACATACTTGTCCAGAAAATGCAAACCTTGACTGTAATATAAAGAAATATTTTCTTACTCATAATAAAAAGAAAGATATTAAAATTTATTTAATATTTTACTTACCTCCACTTCAGCTAACATTTTGTTTCTTAAAGAGCTTCATCCCCATTTCTACAATCTAGAAAGGATGTGGTTACCAGTACCAGATCTCTAGCAATAACACCTAGATATGTCCTAGTAGGACAGACTCTAAAATGTTACTTGGTATATTATTCTCATTCACCTCAATATGAACACATGTACCTGGAGGCATGTTTTATATGTCAATGCATGTGGTGCACTCCTATGACGTATAATTACACCATGCTCATCTATGCATAACATTTTTCATAAGAATAATTACTTATCCTTATTCAAAGAAAAGATTAAATCAAACTTATAAGCCATGTCCCATCATTTGGAGCCTGAATCTACTCACAAGTAGAATGGTGTGGTGATTACTGAGTTCCACTACACTGATTCTCCTCTTGTGTTTGCTTACTAGTAGAATCTAGGTGGATTGGAGTAGAAGGGGTTTCAGATCCTCTACTAGTCCCACCCCTAGATACATCCTTCTTAGCTTGCTTGAATGTATTTATTCCTCTCATGTCCTACAAATGTTGAGTATAATATAATATCAAAACTCACAAAAGAAATAAGAATGTATATGCTACAATTGTTTGCATATAATGAAGCATGAAATATTAGAAAACATAAAGCATGATAATATCAGTAAATTATATTTGTTATTTTATTTGAAAATTGATATGAAGACAATAATCTATCATATAATAAAGCATAAAATATTAGAAAATGTTAAAGTATAAACATATGTCCCTACTTACAATTGTTTGCTATGAGAAATACTTGAATCCTATACATTTCTAGGCCTTAAACAAACAAAAATAGTTTAATTTGTATGTCTAGGATCTTGAATATGTTAGACTAGATCAAATTATTAAGAGAAAAAAAATTGATCCTCTTCTAATTTATCACTAGTGTGAATAAGATGTGAAAAATTTACCTAAGTGTAACCAAACTGATCTTGTTTTACACCGGTTCCAGTTGTGTTTGCCCAATTACATTTGAATAATATCACTTTGAAATTGTATGAATAATTTATGTCGATAATATCATTAATTTTCTCTAAGAAACTGAAATTTCAAATTTTTGTACTATTAACAACACCATAATTATGTATTTTCTTATTTTCATCTCTTGTCTTTACGTGAAAATTATTATTTTTTTTTTTGAGAAAATGCCAAATTGCATTAATTAAAAAAGAAAATACAACCTAAAACAAAGTAGTTAAAAGAAAACTAATGGTCCTTTTTCAACAAGAAAAAGGTTCCTTATTGAACATAAATTTGTTAATTTAAACTTATTATAAATGATATGAAATCCACTATTTCCTATTTTGAAACTGTTGAGATGCAGGGGATACCAAAGAAATAAACAACTCGATGATTGATTAGTATCCCAGAGTTCCCATCCAGTTAAAGAATAAGACTTAGTAAAGATCTCATAATCAATTTGAAGAAGTTTAAAATGACAAACTTGAAGAAAAAAGAAGCAACATAAGCTAAAAAAGAAAGTACAATTGAACAAATAATTCCAAAAATCACTTAAGAATATCATTGATAGATATTCTATAAGCTTTTTCCAACTTCCAAAGTCATAAAGCAATGATAGCATTACTCCAAACCTACTGATAATATGCTTGAGCTTCAAGTTTCTATCCAATTTGATGTTGTAAAAGGGAAAATCTTCAATCATATTAATGAGATAAAAGGGAAGAAGAACCACTTATACAGTTCTTCAATTTGAGCTCAGCCATCTTCCTTCTAGGTAGATCTTTCACCAGTCCTAAAGCTTGAAGTTCCTTGAACAATATATGCTTAGATCCCAGGGACTGACACTTCTTGGCAACTTTTTAAGAGAAGATTTCTTAAAATTCAAATTCACAGCCGTCATTGGAGAAGAATCTCTAGAAAGGCCAATACTGTTTTTTATTACAGTTTTAGAATCTGAAATAAATTCAGCATTAATGCTGGAAACTGTCTCCATTAATATCTCCTGATAATCTGATTTATTGAATTCAAATTCTGGTTTATTAGTCTCCTTTATTCCAGTAGCATGATCTGGAACAGACGGGTCAGCATCTAGAGAAGATTTATAACCTCTTTCCTTAATAGCTTCCACAATGTCAGGGCTTTTGAATTCAGGATTTGAATTCAAATTTTTACTGATATTAATATCTGCTCCATTTGCACCTTAAAATACGTCTTCTATGAAATGAATAAGGCAGTTCTTGCCCACGGGATCAGCCAAAAGAATAGGAATTCTAGAATTTGAAATCTCAACTTCCTTAGTTTGTTCCACAATTAATTCAGGAGACTTATAATTCTCCTTAATCTCCTCCGTGATGATAGGGATTTGAATTTGAGTATTTTCTACAAAAACTGGATCAACTGAAGAAGAAACAGATCCTTGTCTAACTACCCTTCCGTCACCATCCTTGAATTCAGCATTATCCCGAACTGTCAAAGGAACATCAGGATCTTCTGAACTAGTAATCCCGTTTCCTTCAGCACCTTCCAAGGCCTCATTATCACAAACAACATCTGATTTCTCCAATACTGAGATAGTTTTAAAATTCTTTTTTTTTGGAATAAACCTCCTCCTTTTTTTAAACTTCACATGCATCCAAGGCCCATAAGAATTATTTTCAGTTTGAGAAGAATTGAAATGGACATTACTAACAAGAGGAACTTGATTTTGTGTTGAATTCGGACACAAAGAGTCAATATGTCCAATTATACCACATTTGAAGCAAAAAGAGGATAGATTTTCATACTCAAATTTTTGAAAAAATCTACCATAAAACCCTTCCACCCAAATTCCAGAGGGGTGCTTAGAATTCAAATTAACTCGAATGCAAGCTCTAGCAAACTCCCTTCTTCCCCATCTAAACATGTTACCATCTAAAAATAATGGAGTACCAATTCTAGAAAAAATTCTAGTAATATTGGATTCATCCCAACAATGTAATGGCAAATGAGGAAGACGAACCCAAATTGGAGATGAGATCCCATCCAGAGAATTAGGAGAGAAGGTAGGAGACCAAAGATCTAAACCTACCACAAATCCCCCTACAAGCCAAGGACCTCCATTCATAACATCCTCCATGGCTTCATGAGATTGGAATGAACAAAGGAGCCAATCAAGACCAAGCAATGTTATATGAAATCCTCCAAATTTTGACCATTGCTTCCTTAATTCAAATGAACTTTTAGAAAAAGGATAATTTTTTCTAAGAATTTTAACAACCAAGGAATTGCTCAAAATATGAGCATTAGATATTTCGTTTTCCTTGTCAAGAATGACAACATTAGGATCTCCAATTTCATCATGAATTTCACTAAAATTAATTTTAATGTGAGGTTTTTTTAATCCACACATTAGAATTAAGAACATTTGAAGAATTGATAGGATTATTGAGATTATCCTTGTTATTCTTCAAAATATCAACAAAACTTCTTCTAGAAGAAGAAGCTTCTTTGTCATTAGCTCCAACAAGAGAAGCCGGTGAGGGAGATTTAGGTAGATTGTTAGAAACCACAATTACCTCTTTCCCTTTACTAGAATCTGACAATGTCTTGTGTTTAGCCAAAAGTCCTCCTTCTTTGATAACAAGAGGAGTTTCTAATACACGAAGATTGTGCGGGGAGATGCGTTTGAAGGAGAACCTACCTTTTGAATCCAACATAATTGGACTCGCGGTAGATAAATTGGATTTGGTGTTCCGGTCATCCATAGATGACCGGCCACCTTCTTCCATCTCCAATCTTTGCACCCAAAATCTTCAAATTCTCTTTCCAAATCCTTCCTTGACTTGTGGAGTTTCTCTCTCTTCCCTTGGCAACCATTTAGAGTTCTTACAATTTTCACGTGAAAATTATATCCATTAATAAAAAAAAACCTTTTATATGCACGTGTAATTTTATTGGGCCCCTTAGCAGGGACCTTAATGTCCTCTATTGCATTGGGACCACCATCGCCCAAGTCCTAAGAAAATTATTATCCTTTACATAAATTGAAATATTAAGTTGAAAGTTTATTATTTTTCTCAGCCATTCATGAAATTTTTCATTAATGAGTTTCTCGACATCCCAAGTTATAAGATGTGTGTACTGGCACCACTTCCTTTTATCACCATCTTTGAAACATTCTCAAAATGGTCCATGACTGTAACAATGATGTAGCATGCATCTATGTGTTTTGTTAATGATTTCTTATCTAGCATAACTGAAGATACCTTCCCCAATGAAATTCCACCACTGGAGAACATAAACACATCTCCCTTTTCAAGTGAAAATTCATTTTCTCTAATATTTTCGTTATATTCCTCCAAATATTTTGACAAAATGAAATCTCATCCTCAACAATAAATCCCTCCGCAATGGAACTCTCAAGTTGTGCTTTATTTCCAACATAGTCCTTTAATATCAAAAAGAATCTACAAATGACATAAAATTTTAAATTTTTTCATATTTGTGACTAAATAGAGTTAATAGGTTATATATGTTGCATTTCAAATGGGTACATCCATCGGTATTAAACAGGACCACCTAATTTAACTACCTCTGCTAAGTGTATAAGAATATGAATCATGATCATGAAGAATGATATGAAAGAATCTTTTTTCCATCTTAAAAAAAGTCATAATGATATTATTTTTTAACATCTCCAACTCGATTGGAACGATAGACTTTGAATAAATTAACTTTAGGAAATGTGATATCTCGACCACAATTCATATAACTTCATCGAAAGGTGCACATAATCGGGGCATAATGGGTAGAATGTCTTCTAATAGGACATAACAGTCATGACTTATTAAACCCATAATTTTATAATCAACAGCATTGATACATCTTGATATGTTTGATACATAGCCTTTAGAGAATTTGAAATTCTTCAAAAATTTACAAAATACAATTTTATCTTTCTTTGACATTGTGAAAGAAGCTGGTGGCAATGAGCAGCTACCATCCCTTAAAGTTTGTGGATGCAAATTGCTTTTTCTTCCAATGTCAACCATATATTTTCTTGTTTGTAAGTTATCTTTTGATTTTTCAAGATCAAGCAAATTTCTAATAAAATTATCGCAAATGTTCTTCTCAATATGCATAACATTCAAGTTATGTGGCAATAAGTTATACTCCCAATAAGGTAAGTTAAAGCAATTAATTTTTTTCTTCCATCCTTCATGTCCTCTTTTTAGACCAGCTTTACTTAAGAAGGAAATAAGAAATTCTATATTATATAACCATGATAAAACTTCTGTGCTAGTTCTCATTTTAGTTTCTCTTTAGACTTCCTCTGTGTTTTCAAAGTAATTTTTTTTGTGGTGTAAAATAAGATTATCTGGAAGCCAATGATGATGACCCATATAAGAGAATTTCTTTCTTTTATATAACCACAAGGATTTTGTATTTTCCACACAACAAGGACAAGCAAATTTCTGTTTTGTGCTCCACCCAAACAATATGACATATGCTGGAAAAAATTTTTAATGGTCCATAATAATGTAGCTCGCATGTTGAAAGTTTGACAACTTGTTGCATCGTAACATTGAACTCCATGCCATAATTCACATAACTCTTCAATCAAAGTTTGAAGTCAAATATCAATAACATTTCCTAGACTTTTCTCCCCAAGTATTATAGTTGATAGGATAAAAGAATCATGTTTCATCCCAACCTAAGGTGGCATATTATATGGAACTAGAAGTAATGACCAAATACTATATGTACTACTCATAACATTGAATGGATCCATATAATATTCACCTTGGTTTAGCTAGAGATGGGTCATTACTTCTAGTTCCATATAAAGCTAGGGTATTGAGAGTAAAAAGCTTTCCATTCTTCTCTATCATTTGGATGTCATGATAAAGCATTTACATTTCTGTGTTTAGCATGCCAAATCATCTCTTTAACAGATTTCTTTCTTTAAAATTATATTTGAAGTCTTGGAATTAATGGAAAATTTATGAAAATTTTAGTTGAATTTATACTATTTCTTTTTCCTTTATAAGTATTCTTCATCATAGTTGATCATCTTAATGCTCCACATATGTGACATGTATTCTTATCAGATTGATCTTTCTAAAATAACATACAATTATTAGGGCATGCATCTATCTTCATATATCTAATATTGAATTCTTTTATTATCTTCTTCACTTTGTATGTACTTTTAGGCAACATGACCCCTTTAGGAAAGTTATCGATCTGTAACTCGAGTAACATCTCTAAGGATCTTGCTATTTAAGAATGTAAACACTGCAAAGAAAATAACTTCAATATAAAAGAATGCTTTGAGAATATTTTACATCCAAGGTACAACTACGCTCCTTCATCTTACATTAAATTTGCAAATTTCTCACCATGATCATTTTTTCATTAGTATTGAAATCACTTTGCTCCATCACTGGATTTTTAAATGGATCATTTAGACATAATATGTCTCTTAATAATGCATCTATATCATCTGTTCTTATATACTTAGAAGGAGCTTCACCTTCCATTAACTTTTGTGTGGCACTAGAAGCTTCATTCATTGTATATTCACCAATAATACAATGTTCTACACCTTGTCAATTCCATACATCCAACAAAAAATCCTTTATAAATTAAATGTTTTTTCACATCTTTCATAGAATGAAAGTACCTATTAATGCATGACTTGCACAGACATAAAATTTTCCCTGACAAATTCTGGCTTCGACTTGTAAACTCTATGAAATTGTTTACACCATTTACATAATCACAAATCTACTTGGCTTTTTTTAATCCAACTCTTATCCAAATTAAGTAAAAAAAGAATTTACAAGTCACTACTATGAATAACGATTCATTAGATCAGTAAAAAATTAGTTCATAAATCACTATGGTCTATATTTATTGTTGTCTTGAAGGAATTTTTGAATTTTAAATGGCATTAGCATATCTATGCTTTATTTTTTAAATTAATTTTTTTTTGTGCTTTTAGCATGATTCATAATGTAAGAATAGAGGCGAACAAGTTGGATGACATGTTATACCATGCTGGTATGATGTTATAACAAGTTTGACTAACTTTGACTTCATATGTTTTATTAGCATTCATTTTAAATATTATCCGGTTGTGTATGGGGACCTAATTTTCCATGTTTTGATATTTAATGGAAGAGCAAGCTTAGCTCTGCTGTTTTAGATGGTTGGTTTATCTATCTTTGAGTTCATTTGAAGCCTTGGAAAAAGAATGGAGCTTTGTTCGTGGTACCTATATATGAATTAATCATCATGCTTGATCTATTCTACTTTTTATATTACTCCCAAGGAAGAGGAGCTAATGATGTTTGAAGTGATTATTTCACTATTTTTATTTTGGGGCACCACATTTGTAAAAACTAGATAAAATATGCATTAGCTTTTTTATTACTTAAATAGTACTACGAGTTTTATTTTAAGTATATGTTCAAGCTTCTTTTTCTTATACCTTTTAATAATATTGGTCTTGATATATCTTTTTCTCCTTCATTTACCTTCAATAATATTAATAGTTCTAATTATCTTTCGGTCTATCCTTCATGATAAAAATATGACTAGTAGATAAATACTTAGTTAAAAGGGATGAAACATCTAATATTAAGGGGGTAATGTGTGACATAAATGGATTAAATATGTAAGTTCATATTGACGCTCATAGAAAAAACAACATAGAAGAGATTTTGATTGAATTTTCAAGCCATTCTATTTTTTTACCTCTCTCTCAGCTTCCTTATCACGTCACTCTGGAGATTTAGGGTTTCTCGCGAGCGCTCGCCTTCTGATCGCTTCGGCTCTGCTTTCTTTCCAGTTCTCTCTATGCGTTTGTGATATCTGAGTGTTTTGGGTGTTCCTGTGGTGGTTTTTGCCCTTTTGGGCTGGTTGATCATGGCGGAGGTTCCTCCAGTTAACCCCTGGGGGAAAGCGTCCAATCCTGTGGTTTCAAAGAATAAAGGTTTCTTTAACCTTGATGCTGATGGCACGAATTTGCCTTCTAGGTCTATATCGTTTAAAGAAGTGCTTGCTGGTGCTTTGTCTTCAGGTGATATCTTTCCGAACTTACAGCAATCAGTTTTTAACGGGGTTCCTGCTGTGCTTTTATCTGATGAGGAAGTTCTTAAACTTGCATCTCCATTTCAATTTACGCTTGTGGGTAAATTTGGTCTGCGTCGACCAAATTTGGATGCGATTCATAACTTCTTTTTGTCTCTTAAGCTTTCGGGTTTCTATTTGTTACAAACCTGTTTTTGCATTATGATTTTGATGATAGCAAATAAATCTTATTTCACTTCGACTGCCTTTTTCTCCATTGACTTTTCAGGACCCAAAGATCGGACGGAAATCGGAATCAGCTACAGATTGGGTAGATTAGGTTTTAGTCAGTCTTTAATTTCCTTTTTTCCTTATTAATTTTCTTTAATTTTCTTAGAAATCGGCCAGGACGATCGTGAGATCGGCCTGGACGATCGTGAGATCGGCCTGGACGATATCACACAATTATGCCTAAATTAATCCAGGAATCAAAGAAGTAATTAAGGATGATTGATATGATCACATCATCCTTAATGATCACAGGATTGGCCCGGATGATCTATTCAAAAACACTTAGTTACTCCTTGAGGATAAATATTGGCCTGCTTGAATTCAGGGTGATGTGCTGGACGATCTGGATCGGACAGCTTGAATTTAGGGCGATGTTCTGGATGATTTTCTTCTGATTTGAACTGATTGGCCGGGACGATCGTGAGATTGTCCGGGATGATCAAGCCAATTTTCAATCGTCCAGTTTGCATTCAGGGCGATACTCTGGCCGATCTTCTGAGATTTGTACTGACCGGCCAGGAAAATGTCCATATCGTCCTGGACGATAAAGTCGGCAACTTGCAATTAATGAGATCCTTTGAAGCTATTCTATTTAAGAGCTTTAGTTCAACATTTTTTAACATCCTTGGCTGCTGCCTTGACATGAGAAAACCTAAAGGAGAGAGAGAGGGAGAGAGAGAGAGAGGATCTTATAAGGGGGAGCTTGTGAGGGGATTCACAAGGGTTGCTCCATGCATTGTTCCACTTCTTCTTCCCTAGAGTCTCTTATCCTTGGAAGGGTTGGGAGAGGTAAGTTTCAGCAAGTGATCGTGGTTCTCTTCCTGCTTCAAGAGGAAGAAAAAGGAGTTGGGTTCTCTGCCGTGCCGGGTGTGGCAAAAAGGATGTGTTTTTTTGAGGGCTTCTCCGCCTAGCTGTGGGGGCTAAAGGAGAGTCATATTTGTAATGCAATACTTAGATGGTGCCTCTAGGGAGTGGATGTAGTTTGAGTTGACCGAACCACTATAAATCTTTTTGTTCTTATTTTTACTACTTCCGCATTTATTTTCTTCTGCCCCTGTTTTTGTGGTGACTTGGTTTGTGATAATCGTTCTTTTTGCTTAAAAAAAATTTTTAAATACCAATTCACCCCCCCAATTCCCCCCCCCCCCCCTCTTGGTTAGCCTCAGGCCTGTTCTATAGGGCTTAACATCCCTAACAAACTTTCACTATTCAATTGGTCTTTTGGATTCCAGGCATGTGGCTATACAGTTATCTAATGATTTGGACTACAGTAGGGTTTTTGCTAGGCGGTCTTATTTCATTTATAACTTTCAAATGGGAGTTCTAAAATGGACCCATTTTTTTGACATTAAGGAAGAATCGCCTATTGTGCTGATCTGGATTTATTTTCTGAATTTACGTTTACATTTTTTCAATTCTAAAGTCTTGCATACGTTGGGTTCCATTTTCGGGAGGCCGCTCCAAACTGACCAAGCCACTGCCTCTCGAACTCGTCCTTCCGTAGCTAGAGTTCTTGTTAAGGTGGATATTTCTAAGAAACATCCAAAGAAAATTTGGGTTGGTTCCAAAGCGTATGGCTATTTGCAAAAGGCAGAATTTGAAAAAGTGCCTGATTTCTGTTCTCATTGTAAAATTCACAGACATGCTCAAATTGACTATTTTAAACTTCACCCTGATTTAAAAAACCTGCTGTTCAGTCTAGTGGGAGGCCTGGATCTGCCGAGAATAACAAAATCTATGTGCCGATCGTGGATAATAATAAGGAGAATGATGTTATTCAGGTGGAACCGCCTCTGGCTAGTCAAATAGTGCCTATGGAGAATGAAAATGACATTATGGATAATTTAGAGAATAATCAAAATTCTGTTGTTCTTCAAGATACGATTGATTTAGATTTAATTTCTAAGAAAGATAGTGTTCTAGGTGTTAACATGGCTGAAATTACTAGTGACTCTAAACTCTTTATTTCTATTGATGATATGCTTAATGATTTGCCTAATATTTAATATTGTTAATGCCGAGAATACTATGATCTCTTCACAGGGGAACAAAGAGATGTCAGGTAATGGTGATGATATTTTGAATGATGCTTTTAAAGAAGGAGAAATTATTCCTCCTTCCAACATAGAGGTTAATGCTAGTATTAATCAAGGTACTGCTGTTTCTTTTCCATCAAACGATGCCAAAGATGGTACTAAAATTTTGGAGGAGGATGTGGATACTAAAGGAGGTAGGAAAAAAGGTAAACAAGTTAAGAACAATTTCCCTGCTACGCCTAGATCCATCAGAGCTCAAACTTCTTCTAAAGACTGCAATGATTAAAGCTCTTATGTGGAATGTTAGGGGCATTGGTGGAAGTGATTTTAAAATTAGAGTTCAAAATATGTGCATGATCCATAACATTCAAGTTCTTATCTTATTTGAACCGCTTATTGCTTCTGATAAAATTGTTACAACTGATAATTTTTTGGGTTTTCCTATGCACTTTGCTAATTGTTCTAATAAAATTTGGATTATGTGGCATAAGACTATCTCATTAGATGTTATTGCTGATTACCATCAAATGGTTCATTGTCACATTAATGTTTTTAATGTTTATTGTTTTGCTTCCTTTGTTTATGCTGCTTGCACTAGACTTAATCGTATTCCTTTATGGGAGCAACTTGTTAATTTTTTTGCTAATATTACGGGTCCCTGGTGTGTGGGAGGTGATTTTAACATTATCTCTAATAGTAGTGAAAGAAGTGGGGGAGTCGGCCTAATATTAGAGCTATGGAAGATTTTAATGCTATGATTAATGATTGTAATCTTAATGATATTGGTTTCTTTGGTAGTCCTTTCACTTGGAATAGAACTAATCTCTGGCAATGTTTGGATAG
>NW_021319496.1:318012-323869 GCF_001605985.2 Dendrobium catenatum
TTCTCTCTCTCAATCTCTCTCTTGCTATCTTGCTCTAACCCAAAGTCACAATAAACATAGTAGATCTATCATTACTAAATTTACACTTAATAAATAAAAATTTAGATCTACTCAAACGATTACAAGATTATCTCTTGCATATGTCTAGATTACTACCAAAATAATACAATAAATTACAAACACTTGAAAATTTCTAGTAAGAACAAATAATCACAGAAAATATTAAAGATTACCTTCAAATCCCAATTTTTCTTCAACTCACATGAAAACTAAGGCAACCGATATGAGATCGACGGCGGCAAGACAGCAGAGCTTGATCTAGCGAGAGGCGGCCGGTGTGGGTTCGGCGGTCAGAGAGAGGTCGTCGGCGGCAAGACAGTTCGCTCGATCGACCAGAGGCGGGTGGAGGTGACGAAAGAGCGAGTCCGAAGAGAGAGAAGAAAAGAATAGAAATAAAATGCGAGGCTCGGGCCTGTTAATTTTTGGGCATTTATCAATGGTCTTCCGGCGGCCATGACCGCCGGTACTAGGATCACTTATCAACGGCAGTAAAAGTCGCCGATTAACCGCCGGTAATATTGATAGTCGGCGGTTACATGATCATCGCTATTACCGGCGGCTTAACGTTACAAAACCCCCGGTTAGACCGCCGATAATAACTAGCCACCAAACCGCCATTCTTACTGGCGGTTCTATAATGACTGGTCATGACCACCGGTAATCAGCATTTTTCTTGTAGTGAGCAGTATTAGCTATAATGGGATCCAACATAATACCCAAAGCATCCGCCAGATTCCTACAATTAGAAAAGGTCATACAGGAGATAATTTTGTGATTATATAGTTGTATAACCTTTCTTTTCACATTAGCAATAATAGGCTCAGCCTCCATCTTAATATTCTCATGTTTAGCCTTGTTTCTCATTTTCTAGATATACCATAAGATAAGGATAGGCAACAGGTTATGAATATGACCTTTAGTCGAATGAAACCAACTTTCTAACATTGGAATTAAGCTACTATGATTAATCGTATTATTCTTATCAGTGATGCTATTGAAATACAACCAAACCTTTTTAGCAACAAAACCATTAATAAAAAGATGATCAATACTCTCCAAATTAGAGCAACAAGAATATTTGGAAACTAAAGTAATGCCTTTTTGTTGGAGACGATTATCAACTGGAAGAAAACCTTTAAGGCATCTCCACATAAAAGTAGAGTAAGAGATAGGAAAAGTACTTTGACAAATCACCTCTTTTTACTGCTATTTGGCATAGTACTTTTCCTATCTCTTACTCTACTTTTATGTGGAGATGCCTTAAAGGTTTTCTTCCAGTTGATAATCGTCTCCAACAAAAAGGCATTACTTTAGTTTCCAAATATTCTTGTTGCTCTAATTTGGAGAGTATTGATCATCTTTTTATTAATGGTTTTGTTGCTAAAAAGGTTTGGTTATACTTCAATAGCATCACTGGTAAGAATAATACGATTAATCATAGTAGCTTGATTCCAATGTTAGAAAGTTGGTTTCATTCGACTAAAGGTCATATTCATAACCTGTTGCCTATCCTTATCTTATGGTATATCTAGAAAATGAGAAACAAGGCTAAACATGAGAATATTAAGATGGAGGCTGAGCCTATTATTGCTAATGTGAAAAGAAAGGTTATACAACTATATAATCACAAAATTATCTCCTGTATGACCTTTTCTAATTGTAGGAATCTGGCGGATGCTTTGGGTATTATGTTGGATCCCATTATAGCTAATACTGCTCACTACAAGAAAAATGCTGATTACCGGTGGTCATGACCAGTCATTATAGAACCGCCAGTAAGAATGGCGGTTTGGTGGCTAGTTATTATCGGCGGTCTAACCGGGGGTTTTGTAACGTTAAGCCGCCGGTAATAGCGATGATCATGTAACCGCCGACTATCAATATTACCGGCGGTTAATCGGCGACTTTTACTGCCGTTGATAAGTGATCCTAGTACCAGCGGTCATGGCCGCCGGAAGACCATTGATAAATGCCCAAAAATTAACAGGCCCGAGCCTCGCATTTTATTTCTATTCTTTTCTTCTCTCTCTTCGGACTCTCTCTTTCGTCACCTCCACCCGCCTCTGGTCGATCGAGCGAACTGTCTTGCCGCCGACGACCTCTCTCTGACCGCCGAACCCACACCGGCCGCCTCTCGCTAGATCAAGCTCTGCTGTCTTGCCGCCGTCGATCTCATATCGGTTGCCTTAGTTTTCATGTGAGTTGAAGAAAAATTGGGATTTGAAGGTAATCTTTAATATTTTCTGTGATTATTTGTTCTTACTAGAAATTTTCAAGTGTTTGTAATTTATTGTATTATTTTGGTAGTAATCTAGACATATGCAAGAGATAATCTTGTAATCGTTTGAGTAGATCTAAATTTTTATTTATTAAGTGTAAATTTAGTAATGATAGATCTACTATGTTTATTGTGACTTTGGGTTAGAGCAAGATAGCAAGAGAGAGATTGAGAGAGAGAAGAGAGAGAGAGAGGGAGAGAGAAAAGAAAGGGAGATAGAAAAGAGGGAGAGAGTAAGAGAGAGAACAAGAGAGATAGATAGAGATAGAGATAGAGAAAAAGCGAGAGCTAGAAAGAGGGAGAGATATAAAGAGAGAAACAGAGTAAGCAAGTGTTAGAGAGAGCAAGAGAGAGGTAGAGTTAGAGAGAGAGAGAGAGCAAAAAGGGAGAGATAGGGAAAAGAAAGTGGGAGAGAGAAGAGAGAGAGTCAGGGAGAGAGAGAGAGAGATCAAGAGAGATAGATAGATAGATAGATAGATAGATAGATAGAGCAAGAGAGAGTTAGAAAGAGGGATAGAGATATAGAGAGAGAAAGAGAGTAAGCGTTATAGAGATGAGGAAGCTCAGGTGGATGAGTGAGTTCATGAGTGAGTTCACTCATAGGAATAGAATGTGAAATGAGAATATATGTGAAAAGTTTGGAGTAGCTCCTGTGGTACATAAGATTAGAGAGAGATGCCTTAGATGATTTGGTCGTATGAAACATCAAACTTTATGATGTCCAGTTAAAAAAGAATATATGTTAGATTTGATATCATGTTAAGAAAGTTATAGGTATCAATAAAAAGACTTGGTTATAAAGTATTAAAAATAAACTTTTCTTTAGATGTAAACGAGAATCTTACTTTTAACAGTACACAATGAAAGAAAAGAATTCATATAGCTAACCCCACATAGTGGGATAAAGAATTGATGTTGTTGTTGTTGATAGTTGATGTAGATGGTTAGTTTTTATTGATGATTATCCTGTAGCCAATATTTGGGTTTGATTATCCTGTTAGGTTTAAATAATCCATTGATATCTAATTTAAAGGTAACAAAAATAAGAATATTAAGATAGATGCGTGAATAAAGCTTAAGAATCATACATCAAGAAAAGCTTAAGAATATCATACATCTAGAAACACACATTAGAGAGGGCGTTTGGGCTGATTTGACTAGTGCTTGGGCGACCCCTGAGTTTATAAAAATGAGAGAGCAGAATAAACAGAACAGAGCCTCTGACTGTGGTGATTTAGGAAGCTCTCTTCATACTGGTGGATCTGTACCTCATACGAAACATATGCAGAGACTGCTAAGAGTTTTAAATTATTTTATTAAATATATTTATGTTAATATAACTAAGAATCAAATTTTCAGAAAGAGCAACTTGGTCGGGTGCCAACACCACTGGAGTTGCATACAAGAACTCATCAACATCAAGCTGACCATCAGTGGGTTGATGAGAAGGCTAAGAAGGCTCATGTGAGTAAAATTTTTGGAGTTTTAGAATAAAATTTTATTTTAATAAAACTAATTGTAATATCAATATATTTTATAAATTTATTATCGCAGGATGATTTTGTACGAGCTCGAGAAAGTCGGCAGTCCACTGGCGAGGGATCATCTTTTGGATCGGCCCATATTTTTGAGTATCATACATGGTCAGATGTTGTTGGTGGAAGATAAAGGGGGAGGGTATATGGCATGGGTTCACAGGCCTATGCTATTGAGGGCAGTTCATCCACCTCTGTATTTCATGATCCAAGTGGAGCTGAAGAATCTGTATGCGAGAGGGTTGCTGCACTGACTAGAGAGATTGAAGAGATGAAAAGGGTTCAATCTAGAGATATTAAAGAAATGAGAAAGGTTCAAAATGAAATGCAAGCAGAGCTGCAATCCTACAGAGTTGAAAATCAAAGGAAGAAGGAGTAAGAGGAGCAGCCATCTCCAGACAGTGAGGATACAACTGAGGATTAGATCTTTTTTATGTTTGATGATTGTATTTACAACTTGTGAACTTATGATTGTAACCTTATTTAATTTAGAACTTGTGAACTTGTTTTATGTTTGATGAACTTATTTAGAACTTTCTAATGTTTGATTGGAAACTTGTTTGTTTAATTTGTGCTTACGTGTATAGTTGTGATTAATATAGCGGTGTGTTGCCCAAAACTTCTTATTATGTATTGCTATTTCTGCATGTTTAGAATTTAGGGTGAACCTCCCTCAAATAGAGGGAATGCTGTCAAATTTTTTTTCAGGTACTACAGGTTTCTGGCGGCCAACTGGCGATTTGGCCGCCGAAAACCTCCATACTGGAAGACTGATTGACGCTGCCGGTAATTTCCTTACACCACCGGTAATATACCAGCGATTACCGACGGCCACCAGCGGTTATCCGGTGAAAGCCCGGCAGTGCAAATTGCCGGTAGTACCGTCGACCATGACCGCCGGGTAACCGCCGGCAATTTGACCGGCGATAAACCGACGCTAGCCGGCAGTTGATCGAACGCATGATGGCCGCTGTAACTGCCGGCATGCCGTCGGTGAAGTGAGGGCCGGTTAGCCATCGGTAAAATAACCGGCGACTTAACGGCCGGAACACTGCCGGTACAAAATTTGGTAATCACCGACGGTGTTATCCGCCGGAAAGCCATCAGCTAATAAAATCGCCAGAAATAAACCGCCGTTAATTGTTTCCTACTCCCTTTTTACAGGCAGCTTGAGGACCGCGGAAAAGCCGTCAATATTTTTGAAAACCATCGGTTTAACCATTTAAACCGCCGGTTTAACCATTTAAGCGGCCGGAAAAAATCGCCGGGGTTTGGCAATTTTCCTGTAGTGGCTAATTCTTTTGTTTGCTGGATTAAGCCTAAACCTCCCTATGTGAAATTAAATTCGGATGGCTCGATTGGCCAGTTGAGAGCTGGTGCTGGGGATTTAATTCTTGACCATATGGGTGATACCCTGGCTGCCTTTGCTTCTCCTTTACAGAAAACTGATGTTCTTACGGCTGAACTTACTGTTTTATCTTTAGGCCTGGAGCTTTACAGGAAGTTGGGTTTTTACTCTCTTTGGATTGAAGTGGATGTTATTTGTCTAGTTCATACTTTTAGGGATGTTGAACCTGGTTATTCTCAAAATTTTTATCTTATTAGAAAAATTAAAAATATGATGAACTTGATGCAGTGCTATATTAATCACATTTACCGTGAGGGGAATGTATGTGCTGACTGGCTTGCTAATAAGGGTTGCTCTCTTAATGGATATGAGGAGTTGGATATTCACAATTGTTGGTGGAATTTTGAAAACATATTTTAAAAAATATTAGTTTTCCTTGGGGATTTTAAGATTAAGGTTGAGCTCTAATTCTAAGGTCGAATCAACTCGTTAGAAAGGGTATATCGCCTTGGGGGATAAAGATAAACATTCATAATGGTGTTCAGACTTAGAATTATGTAAACTCATCTTGAATATTATGTCATATGGCCCCGAAGGAAACTGTTGCTATGCTAGAATTTGATCTGCATTCTACGG
>NW_021319496.1:331152-355102 GCF_001605985.2 Dendrobium catenatum
CCCCCCCCAGCAAAAATGACCATGAAACCACAAAACCTCAAAGAACAGGGACGAAACATAGGGAAACCAACCAAAAAACCCACAGAAGAAAAGCCAGAAAAAAAAACGGGTTTACCAGAGAGCAACGATCAAGCGGAAGACGATGCAACACCAACCAGCGAAAGAAACAAACGCTCCAGGCGACGGATCAGAGAGATCGACAAAAATGCCCAAGGAGTCGTAATGGCTAGGGCAGAGCTTTGGCGATGAGATGGAGGCTTCAATGGCTCAGGCAACGAGAGTGCAATTAAAGACTTGAAAAATGGTTTGTTTTATTTCATCATTGGGAAGACTTCATAAACGTTGAAGTCTAAACTGTAGGAGGGCCAAGAAATATATGAATTTGAACAGTTTGTAAGATTAAAACTTGGGAAAATAAAACTAATATGATGAAAAGAAGTTGATGGTTGTTGTTTTTATGCTCTATATTATAAGTTGTGATTTTTATAAAATAAGAATTGGTCTCTAAAATTGTCAAGAAATATGCGGGTTCCAAAATATACATATTATAATTGGAATTTATACTTGATATTTTGTGTCAATAGGTGAAGGCATTCATTCATAAAGGTTTATCTGAATGAGTATTTGAGAGAGTTGAGAAAGCTATAGTCTTCATAGTCAAGACCTCAGTAACTTAGACAATTGGATGGCTGGGATTTCACTGGTATTCTTGGGTGGGATTTGAAAAGGAACAATAAATTGTTCCAACCTTTAGAGATTTGAAGTGTTGAGAAATGTGATTTTTACATTGATGAACTCTTAATATCACCTTATTTGATAAAGATTTTCACTACAGAAAATTCAAGCATTACTGGCGATTTTTTCCGATAGTAAATGATATTTTTCCAACAGTAAATGATAGTTTTCTAGCGATATTTAAAAAAATCGGTGGCTTTCTGGCGGTTGCAAAACCGTCGGAATAAACCGCATAAGAAATGATTTTCGGTAGCCTATTTCCGGCGATTACTAGAGGAAATTCGTCTGATACCGACAGTTTTTTTCCAGCGGCTGGACTGGTAAAACCAGCCATTTTTAAAAAAACCGGCGGCTTTTAGGCGGTTATCGAATCGCTAGAAAAAACAACGTAGGAAACCGTTGCTGGCGGTGTTTTTCCCAACGGATTTCTGCCGGTTTATGCCGCCGGTTATTGCTTGATTTAGAACCGACGACGTTCCAGCCATTAAGCCGCCAGAGAAATTACCGACAGCTAACCGGCGGTCCCTCACCGACGGTATCCCCGTGGTTACAGCAGCCGACGTGCGGCCAAATAACCGCCAGCAAGCGTAGGTAAACCGCCGGTGTTGTACCGGCGGTCCCTGTCGATGGTATTATCGGTGGTCAACACTGCCGGCATTTCACCGGATAACCGCCGGTCTATGTCGGTAAATGGGAGGTCAAATAAAAATTATTCATCAGATTTTGATTCACCGGATAACCGCCGGCATTTCAAATAAAAATTATTCTCTTATATATTCGGTAGATTTAGTAAGATGTATGCATGTATGAATGCATGTTTAAATGTTTGTGTTTTGTTATGTTGTGTGAAAAAATGAGCCATTGGAGTGAGATTCGATCTTGATCATTAATTTTTTTGATATAATATACATAATCAACCAAATAGATAAGAGAATAATTTTTATTTGAAAATTAATACAAGAGAAAAAAAAGCACGAGGTCTAGCTTTGTTGAGCATCACCCACTATTTATAAAAAATTGTCAAAAAAGAATGTTCATTCCCATGTAATTAAATGGGATTTAGTATGATATAGTTTTTAAGTGGTTAGAAAAGACTATGCAGGGAGATTGTGAAAAATGCAGGTGATGACATAAGGTATATTGTGATTGGTGTGATCATATTATAATTTTTGTTGGAAATGATTAAGTTTAGGTCTATTAGATCTGGCTAAGACATATGTCTTATTATAAATGAATGACCATTTTCTCCTTCTTAAGGTCACTCTAAGTTTAGTTTGGGTAATCAAAATCTAAATATCACTTTTCTAATGTTATGTTAGATAAACTATTTAGATAATCAATATTCGATATTTTAAAACACTTCCTCCTAATTTTCCTATTATCCTTAAGGGAAATATTATGTTGGATGTTTATGGCTTATCTTACATTAGCTATTAGCAGTTTGGGTGGCTGGTTCTAATTCTCTTCTTTCCTGTGTTTGGATTTAATTTTCTATTATTTCTATTTTGCTAGGGCTTATGTTGTGTTATCTTTAGTGTCATTTGTATTTTGAGTTCTTTGGTTTCTCTATTCCATAGATTTATGGGTTTTGGGGTTCCTTGTTATTTGTTTATCTGTAGTTAATTCTTATGTTTTGGTCTTTTGGCTTCTCTTGTTGGGATGGGTTAGTATATTATTTGTTGGTTAATTTATAGGGATATTAAGTATATGTTTCTCTTGTATGTTGCTGAAGATTTTGTCATTATATTTTTTCTTGTTGGTACGTTCTTGGTTGGGTCTGTTTGATCTGGTTTATAGTGTCTCTGGTTTTCCATCCTTTTGGTATTGGCATTTTTTCCTATTTTCTATTGTGGTTTCTTCCTTTAACGTTATCTTATGGGTACTTTAGGTTTTCTAACATTTGGTGTTTTGCAGGTGTTTTTTTATTACAATATATTTTATTAGTTTATATATTGCCTCCACATCAGGAAAATTTGGTTAATTTAGTGAATTCTTGTTTTTTTTGTACCCTATCCCCCCAAAACAAAAATCTCATTTATTTCGATGAAGAGGAGGTATGTACCATCTTCTATTTTTCCATCTAGGATCCAAACTGTATCATTAGATAAAAATAGGAACTGAACATTATGGCAAGAAGATGTTTGATTCAAAGGGAGAAGAAGCGCCAGAAATTAGGACAGAAATATTATTGGATTCATCGATCCTTAAAAAAAGAAATAAGAAAGAAAATTCATGGAATATATATATATATATATATATTGTGGATATATATATATTGTGGATATTATGATGATATCTGAGTGCAGACTAAACTGTCTACCTACTGAGTGGCTTTTTTTGGGTCTTGATTTTGGCCCTTTTTTTTATTTCTTTAGTTGTAATTAGGTAGGGATCTATGGCTCCTTAAGATTTTTTTTTCTTTTTTGATT
Organism: Dendrobium catenatum; assembly: GCF_001605985.2. Taxonomy (NCBI): domain Eukaryota; kingdom Viridiplantae; phylum Streptophyta; class Magnoliopsida; order Asparagales; family Orchidaceae; genus Dendrobium; species Dendrobium catenatum. The sequence continues at coordinate 334,317 of NW_021319496.1, forward strand.
GTAGCTCTTTAAGCATAATGAGCAGCGGATCCCTCTAAGAACTTGTAATCCTTTTTTTTATATTAACACAAGCCCATTAAAAAAAAAACTTCTTCCCCAATTTTGCTCCTTTAAGTTTGATTTTGCTTATAAAAAATTAAATATCATCCTCTTATAGGATATTGTATCAGGTGGAAACCCTCATGCATTTATATATCAAAACCTAAATTCTGCATTCTTCCCCGATTTCACTTGTTTTTTTAGGATATTATCTAGGTTATTAAAACCATTTATTACATGCTGGATTGACATCATGTCAAGTTGGCATGTATATAAATATTTAGAGTTTAACCATCTCTCTACTAGTTTCAATTAATTTTTTTAAGAGTAAACAAAATAAAAAAAAACAATAACATATATTTGTCCTAATAGAATGTGAGCTCTTTCTACATAGGAGCAATCCAATCTTAATTCCTTGGTGTACATGGCTTTTATGATTCATGTTACTCCTTATATGAGTTTTTATTCTTCAGAGGAGTCCTTATTTTTTTGTAGCATCTTAATGCTTAACATATTTTAGGACATTAAAGAGATGGGAAATCTTAACTTATTAATGAAGTCATGACTTCTAAAACTTTTCTCATTGATAATTTTCTAAATTATTAGTAGAGTTTCATATCAGTCCTGCATTCTACATTATAATTAAGCCTATGTTTATGTTTAAAGAACTTATCACATCTCTTTTAATGTTATATAAGATGACCTCGACATGGATTCATTTGAATATTTTGTAGGCCCATTTTTCATTGACCATCTAATGATATTATACTCCTCACATTCTAGTCCCTTTAAAAATTCTTCAATTTTAGGTGCCCCAAGGCCATGATAGATTGTCCTCCATCATGAAGTGTAGCTTTCTCATAAGCTTGGGATGAATATACTAATGTGGCCCAAGGATAGAAGAATTCATAGTGTGTTTTATCCTAGTTTCTCACCCAGGCAGGGTCTAAGGTGGAAAAAAAATCATTTAATTATATTTTGCTTTTAGTGAGACATGTTTAATAAACCTTTCTATATAAAAAGAATATGGCCACAATCCTTCAAATTCCCCAATCTTTATGTTAATCTACATATTTATACTTCAAATGTGTCCTACAAAAAATACTAGCCTCATACTCATACTCACTATAAATTATAAGTAGAGTCTCTCATACCTTGAACCATGCTCTTTTTATCTACCAGAGTGTTCATTGGTGACTTTTTTTTTGGAAAATCATTTGAATCGCTAACTTAGGTTTCCCTCAACATTTTGGGATGGTTTCTTGTTGGCTGCTAGATATATATCATTCATTTATATTTTATCTTTGTCATTTTAGCACCATTGTGGGAAGCATAATATGATAAAATCATCGATTTCAACACTTATATCAATATTGATATATATTGGTTCTTTTATGTGTGTTGTTCACCATAAACATGTTGCATCTATTGGATTCCTCTTAACATATCGAAAGATTTGCCTTTTTACGAGTGTCGTCACAAAATTAAGTGAAATTTTCATACATTTTAGGAATCAAGAATACATATCGTGATTCCCTTGAATATGACCATATTGAGAGTTACAGGCTCCTTTAGTGTTGACTTAAATGACTCTCCTTTTTTTTTTTTGTATTCATTTATCGATTATTAAAATCTTGCTATTTATTTAATATTTGATATTTTTATTATTTTGCTCATAAATGGGCGGTTTACTATGATAACCAATTTTACAAGAACTTGTGTCAAGATTTACACATGATGATTCTTTTTTAGCTATTTCAAAACACATCTATGGATAAACCTTTCTTGATAAGCCATGTTTAGTATTCCTAACTTACTCACATGAGTTGGGTATTCTAATATAAATGTGGTGTTTAATATGATCACACCTCCATGTTAAGAATCTCAAGTCTCCTTTATCATTAACTCTAGCTTTTCACGAACTCTCTTATTAGTTCACTTGAATGTTCTTAAGTTTTCCCTTTGATAAACAAATCTTCCTTTATTGTTGACTCCAGGGTTCCTCAATATTTTCATTCTTCTTAGTAATTAACTTGCTTGAGTGTCCCTTGATATCCCCTTTGGTAAAGGAATCTTTCTTTATCGTTGGCATTAGTATACCTTGATGTCTTTCTTATGCCCTTTTATGGGTTGACACGAGTGTCCTTCAGATTTGTCCCTAATAAAGACAACTTCCTATGTCATTGAATTGAGTTCCCGTCAATGTTTTTGTTGAATCCTTTTACTAATATGCTTGTGTTTTCTTGAACAATCCCCTTAATATAGGAATCTTTCTTAGCCATTAGCTTGAGTATTACTTGTTAGTTTGATCTCTAGTGTTGTTTGATGTTAGTGACCTTAGGATGCTTGGTCTAACCTTATATCATAGATAGATGGACAAGCTCACATCTAACATATACCCAACATACTCATCGTTAGTTTAGTTTTACCCTAAAGAAGATAAATCTTTAGATTTTACTTAGTCTTAGTTTGATTACACTAAGATTCTCCCTTCCTAGAGTTGCATTAGATTAAATTTCTCATCTCTCACTTATGTTGGATTAGACCTTAACCCAACCTTAGGGTGATTTAATCTAGTCTATCATTGTTAGCTTAAATGACCCATAGGTGGGCCTATTTGGAGCTTGATATACCCCCAGACCATAGCTAGTTTATGATTTTAGTTGACTCATCATATGTTAGATAGACCGTTGGCCAATCAAACTTGACCAAGGTAATGCCTATTATGAACCTTATAGTACGTTGAGTCCCAACCTTGCGTAGGCCTATCATCGTTGAATTCATTGTGTAGTAAATATATTTAAAAATTATGAATTTGACTTGATTATATTTATTTGGAGTCAAACTGATTTAACTTAATGAAGGCCAATTGAACCCTTTGTGAAGCTGATTTTCTTTTTTTTTTAATCTTAAGGTCTCTATCGATCGCTAGGTAGCCTAAACCTAGCTTGAACTTAGGCTGAACCTATTGTAGACTATTTCTCTTCTTTGTAGTCCATTTTTCTAATTGGATAATTCCAAATTAATCAACACATAAAATCGCTCCCCGAAAGCACTAATTACACCTAAAAATCATTAGGGTTCATTTTAATTGATAGGCTTTTCGGATTAACTCTAATACAAAATATAGAGAACTCACCCTATTTTAATCTCGTAAGGAGTCCTCAACCATTCACCTTGCTCATAACTAGTAATCACCATTCACTCATCACAACCTGATTACAATATACTTGTCGATTGAGGAATAATACTTAATTTATCTTAACTAGTAGCGAAAAATACTATGTTAAGATCTCAATATTATATAGTATCCTCAACAGAAAACACAAATCATCTGATATATACATATCAAAGTAGTCATCACAAAGACATAGTGAGGTGAAATATAATAAAAAAATAATATAAGCTCACCATAATGTTACTTGAAGATACTAAAAATTATTATTTCATGCTTGTTTTTATTAAGAATTGTAAGTGGAATCACACCTATAACAAATTGACTCATCCTGACAAAATAGCTAGTAACCACCATTTCAAGCTGGAGTGCTACCATCTCCTTTTGAAGTGAGATATTGTATTAAACTATATCTACCTTTTGTGAGCCCCCAAGATCCCACCAATCACAATGTGCATGTGTATTGAGGATTTTCTATATCATGCCAATGAATTTGACAAAATTCTCCAAGGTAAGCATTGCCCATATAGAAATCCCATTGTGCATCATGCTGATTGGAAGAGAGAAGGCCGGTGCTTTAACAATCACCATAGGCAAGGCCACAAATGGTTCATGATCTTTAGGCGGCACTACAATCTCCACAACATCATATCACCTTGAGAGATCATCTGTCTTAATTACAAACTTGACATCTATTGCAAGTGGAACAAACTATCGTGTAGTATTCACTTCTAGGGGAGTCGCTCCTATGGTTAATTATCCAATTGTGCTTATGGAGGGTGGGATTTCTATCAAAGGTGCAGACTACATTAGCCCAATTGTCCCTGGGCGCATTCACCTTTATATTCATTATTTTACTCATAGATGGACTAGATCTCTTTTCTTTCTCCTCCAGCTTGTGTATATGGAGGGTGGCTTTCTTCACTCTCTTAAAGCTTGACATGGCAAGTTCAATAAGGTCCATATTTACCTTCTTGACCAAGTCAATTATCAATAAAGAATCAACTATGAATAGATCATAACCCTCAATCCACTACTTATAAAAGAAGGAAGTGACTGGGGTCAAAACATAATTTTATTAAGAAATATGCATAATACCTAAGCTTATTACTATGATAGGGCTACGAATTATACTTATCCTACTTATTAGTTAGTAGTAAGTTATAATGCTTATCTTTTGCAACATATCTTTGAAAGGATTAAGTGAATTAGAGAACTAATTATATACTTATATATACCCATATAGGTATTTCATAATTACCTAACATATTCTAACTAAAGAATTTGATTAGAGCAATCACATCGCCCACCAAAGGCATTAGCTAGTGTGAAATGTAACTCATCTCAATTAGTTAGATTGAGCAGTCTCCCATAGCATTCACATTAGAGGACCCATAAATATTCATCCAAGCCCTCAGGAATAACTTGCTTCGATTAAAGCATGATCTTCTAAGGTCACTCGTCATCATTCAGGCCATCAGATTACAACTAGCGTCCATCGACCCAGCTATAGGAAATGCAAACCTGAGCGATCCCTCATTACAAGCCTTTAGGATATGTTAATCTTTGACTCACAATTATCGTTACCTAAAGGATTTTCCCCTCACGCTCAGTGGTCCATAAACTACCCCTAAGGACTAGCTGTTATATTCAAACTACTTACCCATAGAGACTCCTCCTGCATGTTATAACTCGATGACTAACCCAATTTACTCACTCATGAAGACTTTCCCTAGAATAGAGGGTTATATCAGAGGAACAAAGCCATGTGGAGGCCTACTAGTTAAGCCATATGCTTGATATAATCTGTAATGTGTCATATTGAACATTATACTTTCTTTTTTTTAATGTAGTCTTCCATGTACCTCTTTAAACCATACAAATAAAGGATGAAGATACACATCTCAAATTTTTTGAATGTTTGATATTTTGTACTCTGAATTTTCATCTCTCTCTCACTCTCTCTCTCTCTCTCTCTCTCTCTCACACTCACTCACTAACCCTTTAACACCTCTCTATTATAATTTAAATTTAAGTGTGGGCTTCAAAAATTTGGCCCCAGCCTCCCCGCCGCTTTTCTTTTATTATTCGACGAAGGAGTTTTAACAGATAAAGTTCCGAGGTAAATTTTGGAAGGCAGATAGATTTGTAGATAAGACACTACCCAGAGATTTCATCCTCATTTTGATAGGACTTTATGATCTGAGTTTTGATTTCCTATAGGCGCAAGCCCCTATAGTTAATTACCCCTCCCAGTAATGAGAGAGAACTTTCAATTAAGGCTAGTATTCAATCAGATACGTAGAGAATACGTGTTATCTGACATATAGTAGCAGCATGGATTTGGGTATTTAGAAAAGTTTGGAAAGTTTGGAAATAGTTGGGAATTTGAAGATTTTGATATTCAAAATAGAATTTGCACCATCTTGCACTTAAAGCGAATGGTTGGGGAATGGATGATAGACATGATCAAGATCCCATAGTTCCGTCGTCCCAGGCCATCGTGGTCCATGGTCTTACTTAGTCAGAGGAGGTAGTCGACCCAACCTGTCAGAAGGATCCTTGTCGGCAGCCATGGGTTGCTTTGTCCAAGGGGATCTTGTAGACCTGGGATGGGTATTTGCCTAAGGGGACAAATTTAAGTCCACCTTAGCTAATAGAGGGCTTTGTGCCATATCAATCATATCTTATTGATTCATATCTCAAGGATTTGATGCCAATAAGGAACGTAATGGTGCTGGTCATAACCAGTATTTCGTGGTGCCATTTGGCGGCAATATCACTTGGTTCAGAGGGCCTCGGGTCATAACCGTTTATCCTGCGATGCCATTTTGCGGTAAAACCGCCGATTAGAGGACACGTACCACATCCTTACTAGCAGGAGGTAATTTGAGAATGGATCCTAGTAATATTTTCGACTAGGCATTAGCTCTTTGTGAGCTAAAGTAAACTTTTATTTGTCCACCCCGATAAACTATTGCGGAGGGTGGATGGATTTTGCTTTAAGTGATTCATGGTTTGATTTCAACTTTAAATATTTGGAATTTGGAATGATTTTTTGATTTCTGGAGTATTTGAGTGGAGCTTTGGATTAAATGGATTTTGGATATTTGTGAGACATTTGAAAATATTTGGGAACCCCTCCGGTTGAGTTAAACATTCAAAACTGCCATCATCGGGGTGTTCGGGGTTATTTCTCTTTTATTGATTGAATCTTGTCGACTCTATCGAATTATCGATAGAGGATCAAAGTTCGTATGTTTTATGCCCTTATTAGTGAATTCGTATTGCTATAGACCTTTGAAGGCCTAATATGAATGTATTAAATAAATATACCGGTCACCATCACCGTACACTTGTTTGATTATTTGAACCCTGTCGACTTTTATTAACTCGTATAGAAGTATCGGGTTCAAACTTGAATTCACTTATTGACCCGCACAGCTTTCCTAAACGTCATGTGTGTACCAATAACATGCTCGTTGGGGCCCATGTGAGTGTTTGGGGGCAATTTATAATTAAACCCTGTCGACTCCTTTTTACCTGTTAAGGAGGATCGGGTTTAAATTTAATAACCCGCATAACATCCCTAGACGTCACGTGTGTACCAATAACACGCTCGCCGGGGCCCTTGCGGGTTCTTGATTGCTTTTATCCCTTTTGGTGTACCTATGTGTATACAAGCTACGGTGCACGTGCGGGGATATTTTTGGAATATTTGTAGATGGCTTCTATCCGCTTGCATAAATGTTGCGAATTTGATGGCGTAGCGTAACAGCTTCTGAATAGAGTTGTTTGCTGCTTCGTACAGGTAGACTGTCGTGCACTGCTCGTTGCTTTCTGCAGGTGGATCGTAGTGCACTAACTAATTCCCTGCCTTAAACCCTTGGATACTTGAATCTACTGCAGTTCTTCCAAATCTGTTTATAGGTAGTATACTATGTGTATGATGAATTTCCTACAGTGACTTGTAGGAGCTTGTACTTGTTATTGTCATTTGGTATTTTGCTTGCGCTTGACACACTAAGAGTGCAACCGGTCTTCCCCAAAATCTCATAGATATTTACATTTGATTTGTGACGTATCATCCAGTGTTCGATTATGGATAACATGTGATACATGTAATGGGTCTTCCACAACCCTGGAGACATTTGCAATTCATTGTCAAACTGGTTGTTGATCAATCATCTTTCTATTACAATAGATTCATGTACTTGTCTTCCTCTGGGTATTTATGATTTCCATCATCTATCATTTGTTGTCGTTCATGTGTGTGCTTCTAATGTATTTTAGATCTTCAACTACTACCCATAAGAAATTTGAATTTTGCCATGACTAGTTTCTTATAATTGCCTATAAATAGAACTACAAATGTATACATGCATTCACAGGGGGACCCATTATTCTTGCAATGCATTCATCATCGTTAATCACAAACAATAGTATGTCCTCTCACATGACTAATATATAGATTAACAATGAATTCTATCTTCGAAAGCATTATTCATTGCACATTTAGTCTTTCTATTTATATAAGGTAGTAACAGTTGCTTGCAATTAAGCTATTGTTGACTGTATGAATACCCCTAGTATTCATGGCATATTCTTCATATCATTATACTTATAATGTATTAGCCTTCTTTGCTTGCAAAAGTTTGAGGTACTTGCTTGTGCTTCAATATTTCACTTGAATGTACCTGGACATATCATATCATTATTTTCATTACACATCAATTCCTTATACTTGAAGAGGAGAAGATCATATATGCTTATGTATCACTCCTCAATATTCATTGATATCCCTTCAATTTGTTCCCCATTTGCAAGAAGCTTATTGTGCTTATTCTGTGATTCTTTTTCTTGAAGGAGATAGATACATTCACTTGCCTGATTGATTCATAAGTGAGATGTTCACTACTTACTTATCCATTATTCGATGACTCAAATTTATTTTACGATCGATTTAAGTATGAATTAGTTCATTTAATGTTTGGTTTGAGTCCACAAATCTTGTCCAAGCCCAAGTCCAAGCCCGATGAAGCTTCAATATAAATCCTCTATTAGTATGAGTCCAAATGGTTCAAGCTCCCTTGTATCACTTTCAAGTTCAAGCATCCCCTATTGTCCAAATTTTTGTTCAAGTCTTTGTTCGAATCTCAATTGAAGTTTAAGAATTTTGCCATTCTTTTAAGATTTGAGTTCACTCAAGTTCACATTTGATTCAAGTCTTCGTTCAGTCCAAGTTCGAGTTTAATCATAGTCCCCTGCGGTCCAACTCAAGTTTTTGCTTGAGTTCAAATATGTTCAAATTCACTTGAGTTCAACTTAAATCCTTAATTCGGTTCAAGTTCAAAGAGAATTATATTGATTGTATGAGTTTAAATTAAGTCCATTTGATGTTCCAATTAATGACCAAATGAAGCCCAAGTCTTGCTCATATGATGTTCAAATCAGGTCCGAGTATGATCGTATGTTCACCCGATATTTCGGCAGCCTCATGGCGTCTCCCCCGTTTAGAGGAAAACTATGAAAAACTGGGCCTCCAGCCACGTTAGAGAAAAGCGTGTTTGGTAGGTGCCCTCGTACGAGGACACCGCGGTCATGAAATCTTTGTCCCCACCACGGCAGAGAAAGGCGTTTATGAGTCTTCGGTACCTGTTGCAATAAAAGAAGTTGTTTCCCCGCGAGTGGGTACTTATGAATATCCCTGACTCACCGTAGGTGTCGCACCGGGTTCCCATCCCACCACGCCAGAGAAAAGCGTGTATATGCAGTTTTCTGGTTCGACACGAACATCGAGAATATGATTTTGGAACCAAGGGTCGCTTGCCTACCTCGTCATAAGTGTCGCGCTGGTATCCCTTCCCACCATGCTAGAGAAAAGCGTGTATCGACGGTTTGTCGGCTCGACACGCACATCGAGATAGGAGGGCATAAAAATCAAGATAGCAATTTTTTTTCTTTTCTCTTTTCTTTCTTTTCCTTTCTTTTCTTCTTTTTTTTTTACAAACACACTCTCTCTCACACACACAGTAATAATAACTTAGTAACATTACTAATCATTATTAACACCGACAATAACAATCAGCATTAGTGTTATGATTGCAACTTGACAGCAATACTAAAATGGCACTCCCCTATGAATAATCAAGAGATTACCCACATTTTACTTGTGCGAGAATCTGATTGTGGGTCTTGAGAAAGTAGTGGGCCTTTTGAGGGATTAGATTGCTGCTTTGTTACTCAAGTAAATGATAAAATAATGAGCTCGGGCTGGTTTTGAAGACTTCAGTAAGGTAGAGGTTGGGCCTTAGTCATGATGGGGTGGAGAAGAACTTAAAGCCTTAGATCGAAATGGGTAGCAGTAGAAAGGGTTTGAGGAGGAGTTGGGCTTTAGTTTATGGATTTACTGTTTCTGGACTTGAAGGATGAGGGTTGTTTGGATTTGCTTTGTAGTGGGCTGTTGTGGGTTGTTAGGTGGACCTTAGTCGCAGTACGGTGAGAATATGGAGTCTTGTTAATGAGCTGTTGTGGAAAAGCCAGTTAAGGGTAAGGGGCCAATAAAACTGCTTGTAGATTTTAGAGACTCTTGTGTATTTCCTCTTTGGATCTTCACATGAAACAGCTAGCAGTGATCTTCACGTGAAATGGAGAAGGCCGCTTGAGAAGACTTGGTCGGTTTCTAGACGTTGAAGATGACTGCTGTGAGGGAACTCGAGCAGTTGAGGTAGAGTTAGAAGAGAGGAGACGTTACTTGGTTGCAAGAGATTGAGCAATGGTTGAGGATTGTATGGAGTTCAGATCTGCTGTATGAAATAGGAGCTGTTGTAGGTGGTTGAGTAGTAGAAGGAAAAGAAGGACTGGCTGCTTGTGTGAGTTGTTGTAGTGGAGAGGAGAGGGCTGCCGTGGGTTATGGAGTGGTTTTGCTGAAGAAGAAAAGGGAGAATGGGATGGAAGGTGGAGGTGCTGGCGGCAGTGGGGAGCTTTACGTGGAGAGCTGCAGGAACTCAAGAAATGGGAGTGGGGGCTTATGTGAGTGAATAGAGAGATGAGAGGGATCAGTTAAGAAAACATAATAAGCTAGTCTTTTTTTTATTTCCACTTGCCTGACAAAAACAGGTGGCTACTGCAGGAATGGAGTAGAATTTTGACGGGGCAGGTGCATCTTTGATGGATTTGACAGAGATTTTTCTTGGCAGGGGTATGGGCTGCTGGTACAGTAGGGTTTGAGCAGGATAAGAGCAGATTTTGGGGGTTGGTATAGCAGGAATGGCAGAATTTTTTATTCAGATTTTCATTTTGATATGTTGTGGACGTCAACATCATGCCTAAAAATTTTCTTCTTAGTAAAATTAGGTGTCATTAGATAAATCTTAATCACATAATGATCACTTTTATGACAAAACTTCAAGCTCATACAAACATGTAGACTACCAAATAAGCAATTTAAGCTAAGTGAAGAATGCAAATCATAGAAGATGAAAACTCTCTATATAATGATAGATTTTCACAATAAGTGGAACATAAACATTTTTATAACAAGCTTTATATATATAATGACGATTCTTATCGTTGCAAACATCACTGAGATGGGATTTTTAGCTGAATGTGATAGTATTATTGGATTGTAATTAAACACCTATCAAAACATTTAAAAAGTGAAATAAATGATGGTAAGTAATTATATAAATTTTATTAAGAATAATTTACATTGGTATGCCTTATGGTAACTTCTCAAAGAAATTTTTTGTGTAATTACTTGAAAATTTTACACAAATATCATTTAATTTTTTTTTTCAAATTTTTATGATAAAGTTCCTGCAACCGATTGAAATATTATCAAATGTAAGAAAAAAAGTTTCTCTATGATAAGTCATATACATTTATTAAAAATTTAATTTGTGAGTGAATGAAGTTCATGCAATTTTTATTTTACTACTTTTATTTGATATATTTATTGCTAAAGAAATTTTAACATGATAATAAAAAAAATTCAATCAGTAATTAGTAGATAATAATTTACTTATCTTTAAGCTATTGGGTTAATAGTGAGTCCTTATAGGCCTTCAATAAACCACTTAAGAAGAGTAAGAGGTTCCCTTCAATCATGCAAAACCATTGGTAACACATACTAAAAATTATTCAATTTTACCCTTCCTGATAACGAGAGAGAACTTTTGATTAAGGCTAGTCGTCAATAAGATATGTAGATAATATGTGTTATCTGGCATATAGTGGTAGCAATGGGTTTGGATTTGGGAATTTGGATGATTGAAAACTTTGATATTTAAAATAAAAATTTCACCTTCTTGCACTTAAAGCGAATGGTGGGGGGATGGATGATAGACCCGATCAAGATCTCATGGTTCTGTCATCCCGGGTCATCGTGGTACCTGGTCTACTTAGTCAGAAGAGGTAGTCGACCCAACCTGAGAGAAGGATCCTCGTCGGTAGCATGGGTTGCTTCGTCCAAGGGGACCTTGTAGGCTTGGGTTGAATGTTTGTCCAAGGGGACAAATTTGAATCCACCTTAGCTAACAGAGGGCTTTGTGCCCTATCGATCATATCCTATTGATTTATATCTCAAGGATTTGATGTCAATAAGGAGCGGATCAGCTCTGGGCATAATCGGTATCTGTGGTGCCATTTGACGGATAAACCACTCGGTTCAGAGGGCCCCGGGTCATAACCGCTTATCCTGCGGTGCCATCTGGCGGAAAAACCTTCGGTTAGAGGGCACGTACCACGTCCTTACTGGCAGGAGATTGTTTGAGACTGGATCATAGTGATATTTTTGACTAGGCATTTAGCTCTTTTGTGAGCTGAAGTAAATATTAACTTGTCCACCTTGGCAAACTGTTGCGGAGAGTGGATGGATTTTACTTTAAGTGGTTAATGGTTAGATTTCATTTTTAAATATCTGGAATTTGAAGTGATTTTGGAATTCTTGGACTTTATAGTGTTTTGGATTTTGATGGACATTTGGATATTTTGGAGTCATTTTGCGAACCCCTCCGGTTGAGATAAACATTCAATATAGCCATCGGGGTGTTTGTGGGGTCATTTCCACTTGAAAATATTTGTATTTTATGGATGAACCTTGTCGACTCTATCTAGCAATGATAGAGGATCAAGTTTCGTGGGTTTAATGTCTTTGTTAGTGAATTCATTTTGTTATAGGCTTTGAATGCCTAATATGAATGTATTAAAACAAATATACCGGTCGCCACAACCTTATATTTGCTTAATGGTTCGAACCCTGTCAACTCCTATTAATCCGTATAAAAGGATCGGGTTCGAACTTGAACTCACTTATTGACCCGCATAGCATCCCCTAGACATCACGTGTGTTTGCACAACACGCTCACCGGGGCCCATGCAGGTGTTTGGGGGCATTTTATAATAAACCATATCGACTCCTTTTTACCTGTTAAGGAGGATCGGGTTTAAATTTAATAACCCGCGCAGCATCCCTAGACGTCACGTGTGTACCAATAACACGCTCTCCGAGGCCCATGCGGGTGTATGATTGTATCTACCCATTTAGTGTACCTATGTGTATACAACTACGGTGCACGTGTAAGGGTATTTTGAAGTATTTTAGTTGTGAGGATAATTGCCATTTGAATGCACAACATTTCATTTGAGAGCTTATACACGCCTTCTTTCCGCTAGTACGAGTGTTGCGGATCCGGTGGCGATATTGTCTTGATGTTATGAGGCATTTCCCTACCTTAATGTTGACTCCCCCCTTTCTCATTCACCGGGGAGGGTCCTTCTTAAAATTCATGACTGCTACTTCATACTAACAGTTTGTTGTCTCCATTGCATATCAAATCTTTCTGGATGTAAGGAATTAATGCCTTTTGACTGAGATCAAGTGACTGGTGATTATGAGATAGTTTAGCATCCACTACATATCATTCATCGTCACCTTTGATCGGACCTCCATATTAAAGGAATTTCTCCTACGTCTATTTATAGATGTCTTTACTTGTATGTGACGAGTTTCCTTCATTACAATTCTTCTTGTGTTTGCTAGAGAATAGCGTGGTGTTTGTATTTATTGTAACTCTTTGGCACTTTGCTTGTGAATATTATATTGGGTACACCATGGGTCTTCTACAGTAGTTTATAGGAGTATGCATCTGTCACCAACCCCTCCATACACGTTGATTGGTGTTTGACTATATGAGGATATTATACCCACTACATATATGTTGCTATAATCTATAAAAGCTCTTTTCATTGTATATTGCATCATATGTGTCTTCCCTTGACTTTCATGGCTTTTATCACCACCTTGTGAACAATCTGTCGAATATACGAGTGTATGGCTATATTTGTATAGAACTTATCACTTCTACATCATTTCAATCGATGTTACTTATGAGTGGATTGCCAGTTCTATTTGTATTGAATTTAAGCATGCCATTATCGTTCATGAATGATCACAAGTATCCCATAGTTGTTTGTAAGGGTTTTTCATTATTCCTTCACTAGCTAATTGGTGTTGACTAATAGGATATTGCGATGATCATTTCCTTTGTGCTTGTAGGGAATGGGAATGCACACTTGCCACGATATTAGCACAGGTGATATGAACAATCATTGTAGGCTTCTATTTTCACCATACTCATTATAGAGATGTTGCTAAATCTCTAAAATTTGGTTCATGAGCATTTAATTCCACTATCCATAGATGAATCATTTCATATATTTGAGAATCATGCATCATTTAATGCATTTGAGAATCATGACAACATTTTACCTTTGTATATTGCGAATGAGATTCAACATTTTATAGTTTAGCTCATGGCTCTTGCCACTTATGAATATTTGTTCTCAATCAAATAATTTGGAATTTAACACTTACACTTTTTTGTTTGATCAATCACTTTATGATTCAGTTATTTATTGATCATTCAAATTCCACACCATTCTCCACTTTGTTTGGATCCAAGTTCCTTGTTGTCACAACTTCTAGCCCAGTTCATAGAAGTCAATGTTCAAGCTTGCAAGTCTTTCTCATCTGATTCAAGTCAAATTGATGTCTACCACAGTTCTGAATCAAATTTTACTTGAGTTCAAATTATGCAAGTTCACTTGAGTCCCAATCAAGTCCTTTGCATGAGTTCAAGTCCGAGTTCAAATAACAATCTCAAGTTTTAGCAATCTTTTTGTTTGAGTTCTGTGCATTTGTTCAAGTCAAGTTCAAAAAGTCCCCTGCTATCCAAATGTTGTTCGAATTTTGTTCAAATCTGAGTCCGAGTTCAAATTCAAGTTCTTCATCATTTGAGTTCAAGTCCAAGTGTTGTCAACTTGATTCAAGTTCTGAGTATAGTTCCAAATGAACAACTTGTATGATAAGTTCAATTTTAACTTCAAATTTGAGTCTTTATTTAAGCTTGAATCCAAGTTTTCATTCAAGTCCTTGTGATTTATTTAAGCATGGATTTGTTTTAGATTTGAGTTTATTGCATTAAAGTTCACAAGTCCGAGTCCACCATTGTTCTTTTGAGGTCAAATCAGGTCCAAGTCAAGTTTCACATTCACCCGAAATTTCGGCAGCCTCCCGACGTCTCCCCTGTTTAGGGTAAAACTATGAAAAACTGGGCACGAATCTCGGCAATCACTTGTTCTGATTCTACATATTGATCATTTTGAACTAAAATCAAACTTTTTGTTGGAATATTCACATTATGTAGAATATCTCGAGCTGGTTAGCTGCGTGGGACAGAAGGCTCGTAGTACCTGATAGCGCTGCTATGCAGTGGAAGGAACCTAAATCGACCCCCTTCTTTCTTTCTTTTTTCAAAAAAGAAAAAATCCCGCCACGCTAGAGAAAAGCGTGTTTGATAAGTGCCCTCGTACGAGAACACCGCGGTCGTGAAATCTGTCCCCACCACGCCAGAGAAAGGCGTGTATGAGTTTTCGGTACCTGTTGCAAGAAAAGCAGTTGTTTCCCCGCGAGTGGGTACTTATGAATATCCCGGTCTCACCGTAGGTGTCGCACCGGGTTCCCATCCCACCACGCTAGAGAAAAGCACTAGGCAGTTTTCTGGTTCGACACGAACATCGAGAATATGATTTTGGAACCAAGGGTCGCTTGCCTACCTCGTCGTAGGTGTCGTGCTGGTATCTCTTCACACCATGCTAGAGAAAAGCGTGTATCGGCGGTTTGCCGGCTCGACACGCAGATCGAGGTAGGAGGGCATGAAAATCAAGAGAGCAATTTTTTTTCTTTTCTCTTTTCCTTTCTTTTCTTGTTTTTTTTTTTACAAACACACTCTCTCTCACACACACACACAGTAATAATAACTTAGTAACATTACTAATCATTATTAACACCGACAATAACAATCAGCATTAGTGTTATGATTGCAACTTGACAGCAATACTAAAATGGCACTCCCCTATGAATAATCAAGAGATTACCCACATTTTACTTGTGCGAGAATCTGATTGTGGGTCTTGAGAAAGTAGTGGGCCTTTTGAGGGATTAGATTGCTGCTTTGTTACTCAAGTAAATGATAAAATAATGAGTTCGGGCTGGTTTTGAAGACTTCAGTAAGGTAGAGGTTGGGTCTTAGTTATGATGGGGTGGAGAACTTAAACCCTTAGAAATGGGTAGCAGTAGAAAGGGTTTGAGGAGGAGTTGGGCTTTAGTTTATGGATTTATTGTTTCTGGACTTGAAGGATGAGGGTTGTTTGGATTTGCTTTGTAGTGGACTGTTGTGGGTTGTTAGGTGGACCTTAGTCGCAGTACGGTGGAGAATATGGAGTCTTGGCAATGAGCTGTTGTGGAAAAGCCAGTTAAGGCCTTAAGGGTAAGGGGCAATAAAACTGCTTGTAGATTTTTGAGACTCTTGTGTATTTCCACTTTGGATCTTCACAAGAAACAGCTAGCAGTGATCTTCACGTGAAATGGAGAAGGCCGCTTGAGAAGACTTGGTCGGTTTCTAGACGTTGAAGATGACTGCTGTGAGGGAAATCGAGCAGTTGAGGTAGAGTTGGAAGAGAGGAGACGTTACTTGGTTGCAAGAGATTAAGCAATGGTTGAGGGTTGAATGGTGTTCATATCTGCTGTATGAAATAGGAGTAGTTGTAGGTGGTTGAGTAGTAGAAGGAAAAGAAGGAATGGCTTCTTGTGTGAGTTGTTGTAGTGGAGAGGAGAGGGCTGCCGTGGGTTATGGAGTGGTTTTGCTGAAGAAGAAAAGGGAGAATGGGATGGAAGGTGGAGGTGCTGGCGGCAGTGGGGAGCTTTACGTGGAGAGCTGCAGGAACTCAAGAAATGGGAGTGGGGGCTTATGTGAGTGAATAGAGAGATGAGAGGGATCAGTTAAGAAAACATAATAAGCTAGTCTTTTTTTTTATTTTCACTTGCCTGACAAAAACAGGTGGCTACTGCAGGAATGGAGTAGAATTTTGACGGGGCAGGTGCATCTTTGATGGATTTGACAGGGATATTTCTTCGCAGGGGTATGGGCTGCTGGTACAGTAGGGTTTGAGCAGGATAAGAGCAGATTTTGGGGGTTGGTATAGCAGGTATGGAAGAATTTTTTATTCAGATTTTCATTTTGATATGTTGTGGACGTCAACATCATACCTAAAAATTTTCTTCTTAGTAAAATTAGGTGTCATTAGATAAATCTTAATCACATAATGATCACTTTTATTGCAAAACTTCAAGCTCATACAAACATGTGGACTACCAAATAAGCAATTTAAGCTAAGTAAAGAATGCAAATCATAGGAGATGAAAACTCTCTATGTAATGATAGATTTTTCACAATAAGTGGAACATAAACATTTTTATAACAAGCTTTATATATATAATGACGATTCTTATCGTTGCAAACATCACTGAGATGGGATTTTTAGCTGAATGTGATAGTATTATTGGATTGTAATTAAACACCTATCAAAACATTTAAAAAGTGAAATAAATGATGGTAAGTAATTATATAAATTTTATTAAGAATAATTTACATTGGTATGCCTTATGGTAACTTCTCAAAGAAATTTTATGTGTAATTACTTGAAAAATTTACACAAATATCATTTAATTTTTTTTTTCAAAATTTTATGATAAAGTTCCTGCAACCGATTGAAGTATTATCAAATGTAAGAAAAAAAGTTTGCTCTATGATAAGTCATATACATTTATTAAAAATTTAATTTGTGAGTGAATGAAGTTCATGCAATTTTCATTTTACTACTTTTATTTGATATATTTATTGCTAAAGAAATTTTAAGGTGATAATAAAAAAAATTCAATCAGTAATTAGTAGATAATAATTTACTTATCATTAAGCTATTGGGTTAATAGTGAGTCCTTTTAGGCCTTCAATAAACCACTTAAGAAGAGTAAGATGTTCCCTTCAATCATGCAAAACCATTGGTAACACATACTAAAAATTATTCAATTTTGACAGTCGAATTTGACTCATAAGAATTCTTAAATTTGATTTCAATTGTTGTGTTGTGAATTCTAGCGCAAAATTAGTCAATTATCTTTTTTTAATGAAATAATATTTATAATTATTTTTCCTATTTTCATTAAGTCGTAGCAGTTGACACATATCGCTATATCATTATTTTTTCTCATAGAAATTCTCCAAAAAATTTTGATTTTTTTAAATAATATTTATTTGTTCCATTATTTTTTCTTTCTTGCATCCATTGAACAACTTAGGCTTTGTTTGCGAAAGCTTTTTTATTGCTTTTCTTTTCATAATGCAACCATAATTTTTATTTGACCACTATTTTTAATAAATTTTATACTATAAAGTTGCTTTCAAAAAAATTACTTTAAATGCACTAGCTTCATGATCATCGATCCTTACAAAAAATTATTGTCATCCAACACGAGACTCGTAGGTTTCGTTTGAGACAACTTTTGATTATATCTTTTTTGTTGCTTTCAAAAAATTTATATTATAAAGTTTATTTAAAAAGTATTAAAAAATTGTTCTAAAATGAAATGTTAATGAGAAAGAAAAAAAAAAATCTTTGAAGCCAAATTACCATTTCTCAATTCCCTATTAAGAAATTTGTCCTACAAGCACAAGCATGAACAGTCTCACAAAACTACCTTTCTCTAAAGTCCGTCTCTTGATCTCCCCATCCATCTCCCCACCAAAGAATGCTCTCCTAAATTTCCCAATGCTCTCCATCTACTCCTTCCATCCGCTTCCCACTACAGACCGCCGATGGCGCCCCAAAATCGAAGAAGTCGGGCCCAATTGCCCCGGTTGCGATTCACAAAACACCAAGTTCTATTATTACAACAACTACTGCCTCGCCCAGCCCCGCTACTTATGTAAAGGTTGCCGCCGCTATTGGACCAAAGGAGGCTCTCTCCGCAGCATTCCCGTCGGCGGTGGCTTCCGAGAGAACCATCGTGGGAAGTCAGCTAAGTTTATTTCCACCCTTTCTTCTTCTCTTCCTTCACCACCCAATTCTTTTCGGCCTGACAAGGCCCTAGAAAACATGTCTGGCAGCACAAGTGGAACATTTCTCTTGCCGGATCAGTACTTAGACCAACTCCCTGAGCTTCCACAGCAGGAAGCTCTGCCCAAGCCCATGATGAAACAGTTTAATGGAGGGAGCAGGATAGAGATTAGAGCTGAAGCAGTAGAGAAAATCAATTTTTGGCATGATGAGGTTATGGAGAAAGAAGGAAGGGGAGCAGAGGGAGTGATGCATCATAATGTCTGTTTGATGGGTTCGAGTAATTATGGCTTCCAGACGAATTTGATGTGGGAAAGTGCGAGGTTTCAATGGATTGGAATATCAAAGATGATGAGTTTGGAAGCTTCTCTATAAGTTTTAAATCTTTCAGTTGTTGCCTTAATCACTTATTATGTACAGCAACAGCTACTGTTACGCTTCCTATTTGTTTTAACTTGAAGCTCCTATGTTGAATGTTAGCAGAGTGTAAGACTTGTAAGCAACAGTGTTGCAAATTATTAGAAGATGTTGTGATAGGAATCCAAATCAATTGTCGCTGTTATGTTCTTGGTATATCAATAATTCTCTCTCTCTCTCTCTATCTTCCATCTTTTTTAATTGATAAGCAAATAAATTTAAGAAACAACACTGAGTGCTTCAAATGCCAATTCATTAGTTAGGAATCACCTACTATTATTTTTTTTCTTTCTTTTGGGGAAAATTTAGGTGAAGCCGGTATATTAATTAAAAGAAGTTACATGCATTAAAAGCAAAAATCAAAAGCTCGCCAAAAAAAGGAGCCAACTCTAAATGAGCCAACCAAAGGGGTTACATGCATAGGATAGAAGAGAACCTAAATCCTAACCCACTAAGACATTACAAAACCAATGAAGATATAAATAGCTAGTCGGAGAGAAAAAAAAAACAACACGAAGAAGCGAGCCACCACCACTAACCAGGACTCAGAATTTAGAATTATCAACCAGCTTCAAAATTCACCTTAACTGAGATCGATCCCCTAGTTGCCCGGAGGCCATCCAAAGAGGCTAGGAAAAGTTGCATCATCATTGTCCAAGGTTAGAAAAAAATTCCCAACCATACCAAAGAACATGCACCGAAGGGTCAGGCACATCGAAAAGACTAAATAGCAGCTTCCACTTAGAACATCAACCAGACCTAAAAAGAAAGAAGAACAATATCTCAGATCAAAACCCAAACCAAATCCTCCACAACTCAAAAAAACTACAACAACCCCAAATACATCTCCCCATTTTTCTACTTGCATATTTTCGAAAATACAACCCTCTTAATATTATGGAAAATAGTGTTAGTGTTGTTTGTCGAAGAACAAAATCTTCTATCATTCTGTTCCTTCCATATGTAGTAGACTGTGTAGTTTGTGATAAGAAAATACAGGGCTTTTAGCATATGTAAGTGGGAAGCTACTATCATTTATCCATTAAAAAAAGTTGTAGGAGAGTGGGTTTAAGAACAAACACTACAGGAAAATGTGATATTACCGGTGGATGGAATCCGCCGCCATCCGCCGGTAACAACAGAAAAACATCAAAAATAACACATTTCCAGCACTTCTCTGACAAAAAATATTCTGACGATAATTAACACGTCAGAAAAAAAATGCTGATGAATTTTTTTTGCAGGAAATTTTCTAGCAAATTTTCGGTGCAATACTAGTGAAAAAAAATTTGTAGTCCATTCTTAGTTTGATATAAATCTGTAGGAATTATGTTAGCTAACGGATTGATTTATTTGAGCGGTCTAATGAATTGATAAAACATTCATGAGGGACATTGTATTCTGCCTTGATGCTTAACATCTTAACAACAACGGATAACTTTGACTGAGTGGTGCATCCCTTTAATATTGGTTGTTGGAAAGAATGCAACAAATCATAAAACTTTGTGCTTCTTTATTATGTGACTCTTCTATATATTGTTCAAATTGTGCTTCACTTGTATCATGAATTAAGTTCTCAAGATTAGGTCGGATATTTTCTTCCTCATCTATATTAGCACTTGTGATGGGCTGCATCGAGAATCAAAATGTGGTTCATACTCACCATGAGAAGTCCAATACCAATATTTTGGCATGAAGT
>NW_021319496.1:356151-393735 GCF_001605985.2 Dendrobium catenatum
ATGAATATCATTCATGGGGAGGTGGATTAGTGGGTGATTGAGTTCCAATCATCCACTAATTGCATTATTAAGTAGCTTATTATATATTTATTCATTTTTTGCATGCGTTGGACGCACGGGTACTTAGCTTAGCACCTCTTAGATCTTAGGATTAATTTATTTACTTTCTTTATGCATTCCCTGCATGTTATCCCAAGGGTTAGTCTT
The DNA here is from genome assembly GCF_001605985.2 of Dendrobium catenatum. Classification (NCBI taxonomy): domain Eukaryota; kingdom Viridiplantae; phylum Streptophyta; class Magnoliopsida; order Asparagales; family Orchidaceae; genus Dendrobium; species Dendrobium catenatum. Next base: position 356,359 of record NW_021319496.1, read on the forward strand.
GAACATGTGATTTATACCTACTTAATGTAGCGACACCATAAGGACAATTAAGGACCCATCAAGCAAACTTAGAAAAATTTTAGGAGCTAGGATAGATTCTTGATTGACATGAAACTTTCAAAATTTAAACTTAGTAACATCTTAAACCTCTCAAAATTTTCTATGAATTTTTAGGAGCCTTTAGATCCCTTTATTAATAAACCCTAATCTACCCCACTAATTATGCTCCAACAAGTTCAGAAAAAAATAATAAATTCATATTAACTCCAAAAATTACCTATAATACCTCAAACTCTTCAAATTTTGATACTTAATTTAAAAAAAAAAATCAAATCCTCTTATGTGGACTTTAATCTAAACCTTAATTTAATTTTGACTAAAAATTACCTTTTTAATTGAATTAAATAATTAAAATTATTAAAAATAGCATATTTTCCCAAACACTTCAGAACATAACTTTAGGCCATTTCTGACCTTTGGGATTGATTCCAATTAGTTTGGAGCTGATTTGGATTAAAACCCCTAAAACACCCTTTATTAAATAATTTTAATAATTCGTTAATTACCCCAACCTTTAAAAATTCACAACTAACTACTAAAAATTCCAAATTAGGAAAACTAAGATTCATTCAACTCTAATTAAAATCTAGTATTTATTAAAAATATTAGGATTCTATAAATCAACCTAAATAAAAAAGTCAACTCTTTGGTCAACCGAAGTTCTTTAACTATGGCCCGAAACTTCTAAAATTCATAATTTTGTGTAAAAATCTCCAAATTTAGCAAACTCATAGTCTAACTTCTCCTCTTAAGGCCCAATATTTAATTAAAATGTTAGAAGCTCCAAACATGGCCTATTTCTAATTGTGACCTTTTTGGACCCCCCCTTTAGCTTAGCATATAGGATGACCCCGGACCTTCTAAATTTTGCTAATATAATTAAAACTTCCATGATTACTATCCTAAGAATTAAAATGGATCAAAAAATTAAATTAACTAAAATGGTTCTCAATCCATTAATATTTAAACTTTAACTGAAGTTTTCTTTTCAAACCTTCAATAAACCTTAACACAAGGCAACTTGAACTAACTACCTGACATAGACACTATCCAAAGCAACACAAGCCTACTACTCACACATAGATTTTCTAGAGCACCACTTCTAGCTCCAGGATTAGTGCTGGTGATTTTCTTTTTATGCTTTCTATGTTGAGATTCATGTCATTATTATTCGACAAGTTTTATGCTAGCTGTCGACTACCTAACGCAACCCTCCACTTTTCTTATCCAGAACTTGGGACCTAGCAATGGAAGTATTTACAAAATATGGTAGTGAGTCCTGCAATGCTTTATGGTGCTGAATGTTGGCCATTAAAAGAGAAGCATAATACTAAGTTAAGTGTGGTAGAGATGAGGATATCGATGCTCAGGTGGATGAGTGGCTTTACCCTTAGAGATAGGATTCGAAATGAGCATATACGTGAAAAGGTTGGAGTAGCTCCAGTAGAAGATAAGATTAGAGAGAGTCAACTTAGATGGTTTGGTCACATAAAAAGGCGGCCTTCCGATGACCCGATTAGGAGAGTAGAGGTATTAGATTTGACTTGTGTTAAGAAAGGTAGGGGTAGACCTAAAAAGACTTGCTTAGAAAATATTAGGAATGACCTTTCTTTATTAGATTTGAATGAGAATTTGACTTTTAATAGGATACAATGGAGAAAAAGGATTCATGTAGCCGACCCCACGTAGTGGGATAAAGGCTTGATTTTCTTGTTGTTGTTGTTGTTGCTTTCTATGTTGTGATTCTTCTATATGTGACACGTGTGATTGGTTGACTTCTTTTAATTAGTTGTGTTATGTTTGATCTTTATTTTATTGTTATGATTTATATACCTTGCTTGTGATGAGATTTATGTTATAATATTTTTTTTTCAAATGCTCTAGAGCTACTTAACCCCCTTTAAAATTAAAAGAGCATGATCAAACATGTTTACCTTTTTGCACAAATATTAACATCTTGGGTTATGCTATATAAATTACTTAGGATATTTTCTTAGGATAACCCTACAAGTTTATTCTGAGTCTAGATTTTCTTTTTAAAATGTAATGTAAATTTGTGATTTAATGTTGAGTTGTGAAGTCTTCAAAAGTGCAGAATTTCAAACACTCGATACTTAAAGATAAAAAGAAAAGCCATTCATAGGGAATTTCTTAGTCATTTGGGTACCCTTCTAGAGGATGAACTCTACGGAGCCTAAAGGAGATGATCTGAAGGAAGATAATCTGAAGAAGGATGATCCACTTGAAGATAAAGACTTGACGATGAAATGCCTTGCTTTTAAGACTTGTGTCATTCAATAGGATTAGAATCAAGGTCGTTGTCGGTGGGGTCTGGCCACCATTACTTTTTTATATATTCTGGGTTATACTTATACGACACTTACTATGAACTTTCTTTCTTTACTGTACTCTGTGGATTTATATTATTATGTTTATATTGATTGCACAATAGAACTTACCTATTTTTCTTAGCTTTCTTTCTTGTATGCGTTTGGCCTGATTTTGCTAGGCTCTTTAAGGATTAAAATCTTTTTTCTGCTCATAATTAAAAATTAATATTTTTAGAAATTAAATAATATAGAAGTCTAATGGCCTAGGAAATAACCAAAATCATTTGGGGTCACATGCATATTATTGCATTTCTCTCGCTCCTTATTATAAGACACTTCCTCGCCTATAGGTAGAGTCCAAATAATCTGACCTATGAGGATGATGTGTTAGACCTGAGGAAGCCTAGTATTTTTTAAAAATTTATTTTTGTAAGACTTTTCAAAATCTAAAGCATACTTGATTTGGAGATATTTTCAACTAGCATGCATTGCATTAGAAACTAATTAAATTAAAACTTTAATTGTATTTGCTCTAAGACCATTTACCCTATAGAGGTTCAAGGCCCACTAGGACACTCTATAGATGTCAATCTTACTTCTAATAACTGAACTACCTACCCATCTTTCATAAAGACTGGATAGCTTGGATTTTATGAGCTTAGGTGATTAACTGGCTTTCCTTTTTAGGCAAAATATTAGCCCATATATATTATCTAGGACACATATATTAGTGTTGGGTAGAATACTAAACCCACGATAAATCTTAGATTCAATGCTACTACATTGGGTGTCTCGTAGTATGCCTAATTAGTGGGTAGTTCATTTTCTTCACGGGTTATAAATCCTACTTATCTACATTACATGGATGATGCCACCTCCATATTTCCCCTCTGTATGCTTTGAGTGCGTTGCTTCCCTTTCTACCACTTTCTTCTCAATGTCTTAGCCCATCCAGATATTGGTATGAACCATGCATGTTGACTAAGCCCACTTGAATTCTTTCTTTCCCTTTGAGTATAAACTTCATAGTTTCCATCCTCTATGTTAATCCCCTTTCATAAATAATAATATCGGATCCTTAATTGAGAGTATTCTCAGGCTCCAGCTTAAGATGTAATTAACAACGGGGGCTTGTGCCCATGGAAAATAGAACTCCACCATCAAATAAACCCCACTCAAGCTGATGTATTGGGTGAGGGAAACAATTGACATTGATCAGGTCATTTATATTATCATCCATCGGGGTGCACTGGCAAGAGCCGCTATCCTCAATGGTTCATCATATGTAGAATATAATATGCCCTCCCATTGACCCTCTTGCGAAGATGCGGAGGCCTACGATCATTTTTATCCCTTAGGGTGGTGCGGTTGTATACCCTTGCACTCAGTCATAGTGTCCTTTTAGAGGCCCACAGGTAGCACGTTGATATCAATGATTATGCCACTGGCAATCAATAGCAATTAAGGCAGACAAGACACCAAGCCGGTGCTTGTCCACTTATTTGAGTTAGCAAATGATCTTGGTCATCCATCCATGCATAATATGAATAGATGAATGTGATTTAGCTAGATGAAGAAAGAAACTTTGGGATTTAATTTGTAGTTTGGATAAGTGATGGAGCGGTAAAATTAGAGTCGTTGATCATGTAATTAACAACTTAAAAAATATGCATATGCATGATTAACTTAGGTTATCCCTTGGAATGAATAATGAGCTTTTTTCCTAAAAATACTGTTGAAACTTGTTTAATATGAATTAAGTTATTAAACCTAAGCTTAAGTCCCAGCGGCTATCCAAGAGGGGGTGAATTGGTAATTAAAAATTTATCCCTCTTTTAAAATTTTATACCGAAAATAACTTTAGTGAATTTTATAGAAAATATTTTTCAACCACAAGTTAAAACATTAAAAACAAAAGCAATAGAAAAATTAAAAGACATAAGTTTTATAGTGGTTCAGTCAAACACGACCTACATCCACTCCCCGGAGGCACCCTCCGAGTATTGCACTAATATCACTAGTGACTCTCCTTTTGCACCCACAGCAAGACGAAGAAGCCTTTATAAAACTCTCTTCCACCGCTACCCGATGAAGCATAGAACCGTCATCCTTTTACACTCTCAAAGTGTTGGCAGAGTACCGTCCGTCCTTCCACACTCTCCTCGTGTAGGTAGAGAACCCATCGTCCTTTCACACTCTCCAAGAGTGGGAAGAGAACCCTTCATCCGTTCACACTCTCCAAGTATAAGCAGAGAACCCTTCGGCTGTTCACACTCTCCAAGTGTAGGCAGAGAACCCTTTGGTTGTTCACACTCTTCAAGTATAGGCAGAGAACCCTTCATCTGTTCACACTCTCCAAGTGTGGGTAGAGAATCCTTCGGCTATTCACACTCTCCAAGTGTAGGCAGAGAACCCTTCGGTTGTTCATACTATCCAAGTGTAGGAAGAGAACCCTTCGGTTGTTCACACTCTCCAAGTGTAGGCAGAGAACCCTTTGTTTATTCACACTCTCCATGTGTAGGCAGAGAACCCTTCGGCTGTTCACACTCTCCAAGTATAGGCAGAGAACCCTTCGGTTGTTCACACTCTCTAAGTGTAGGTAGAGAACCCTTCGTCTGTTCATACTCTCCAAGTGTCGGTAGAGAACCAGATCTCCTTGATAGATCTTCTCACAAGAAATTTAGAATGACGAGAGAAAAGAGTGAAGTAATCATAAATCATAAGTAGAGATTATTACCTTTGAGTATCAAGTGAATCCTTCATGCTCCGGTAGTAAGAATCCTCTTTCAAACACTCTCTCACACTCTCTCCTTGACTCTCCTTTCAGTTGGCACGAAGATCAGTATGCAAAAAGATTAAGAGATAGTTTTATTTGGACTTTATATAGGAAAGACACAAAAAAACCGTCCAAAAACTACTGATTTTCAAGTCTGTACATAGTGGATCGTCCCATACGATCGTCAGATCGGCCCGTACGAATTTACGTAAATCCGTTGCATACAAACCCAATGTATATAGGTATGAACTGACTTCGTACCCGATCATCATCCCGTACGAACTATGTTCGTCCGGTACGAACAGTTATTTCATGGGTTGGTTTCAACAAACTGCAGGACGTTACAAAAATTTCAAAAGATAGAGCATTTTGTCCTGGGACAAAAATTTTCCAAAGAGCATTTCATCCTGGCACTAATAAGATTTCTTCTGGATGAAATTTTTCTAGAGAGCATTTTATCCTGGGACTAATAGGATTTCGTCTGGATGAAATTTTTGCAGATAGCATTTCGTCTTGGGATGAATGTGAGTTCGTCTGGACAAAAATTTTCCAGAGAGCATTTCATCCTGGCACAAACAGGATGAATCGTCTAGACTATTTAGCACAAAGTGAGAATTCAGAGCAGATCGTCTCGGGACGAATGGAGAAATTTGTCTGGATGATCAGGACTTAAAAAAATTTTCTCAATTTCCTGTTCGTTCCATTACTCTTTCGAGGGAATTAATTGACTTGTTCGTCCCGTATGAATAAGATTCATCCCATACGATCAGTGTGATTTTTAAATATCTACCCAAGTGTGTATGTGCTAAGCTAATTTAATTAAAATCATATTTTCTCAAACTCTATTACAATAAAATTTACAAACTTCAATTTACAAACTATCTCATGCTGAATTTATATTTGAAGTCTTCATTTGTTTGGAGTTCGATTATCCTGAAATATTAGTCCACACAAGAGCAAAAACAATTTTTCCAAAAGTGTTAGGAGAAAATAAAGCTTAAAATAATAATATTTAGAATCATCAAAATTATACAAGTTGTAAGAAGATAAAACATGCAAATAGCAACTCTCTTAACAAATACTGTACTAAATCCTATAAAGTTTTAAACATTGCTTGGGGAAGTGAAGAGCAACAATGGGGAACAGTTCAAATGACTTAAAATGCACTTTATTTAAAGCTATTTAAACCTAATTGTATTGAGCTTGGGTTAGGGATTTATCATGATTGGCTTGATATTTTTTAACATTCAATATCTTACTGAGCTTGTATATTATCTTAGTTTAATCCCCTAGAAGAACTCAATGGGTGAAATGGTCTTGGTCATGAGCTAGAGGGCTTAAATAAACTTTAAGGAGGAGATGTTCTGAAGCTCATCATCATTGGCCTTTGGCCTGTTATTTTGAACTAGAGAAGTATAGAGGGAAGTATGAAGAGCCAAAATAAAAAGAGGTTTTAACTACAGGGAGCTTTGGGTCTAGGTTAGAGTAGAATGAGTGTTTTGATGGATTTTGAGAATTTAAGACTTAGGATTTGATTTGGATGGAAGGGATGCATCAAAGATATTTCTTGGATGCCTTACACATGTCTAAAGTGGTTAGAAGGAAGAGCCAAAGCCTAGGAAAGCCACAATTTCATTAATGGCTTTCTATGAGTGGGGGGGCACTCTTTCATTCTTAAGCTAAGCCAAGATCTAACCTCATGTTAGAGGGTATTTAGAGGGATTTTAAATTTAAATGGTATCACCTAAGCAGCCTAGGATGCAAGGGAACATAATGCATAATGTGGTTCGACCATTTGATCTCACAAAATTTTTTTAATTTACTGTTTGACTGGTCAAGCTGGTCAATAGAGCTGAAGTGGTACCTATGGATTGTAATGAGCTAGTGAGATGAGTTGGGAGATCCTTGGAGCAATAGGATTTAATTTTAGGTGAGTGGATGTTGGGGTTTAAAGTGTTTGAAAAAGGGATTTTAAAAGATTTAGTTTTAACTAGGAATTTTAATTCAAATTTCTCAATCTCAAAATTGAACACATCATTATGAACAATATATTATCTCAAGAGGAAAGGATATTATTCTCTAATGGGTTCAAATAATGGAGCTAAAAGTTTCATCCTAACTATAGTAGTCAATTTCAAGAAAGAATGACATATAAACCGAAGGGTTAGAATGGCATTCTATCAAACATTTAACCATAGTAGTCTGGATTATATATCATTAATTTAACATTCAGGGTCTTGATAAGGTATGATATATCTTTCCAAGAAAAGAAAATTATAATTTATTAATCAATTGTTAAAATATGATGACAATATTTGTTGTTGATTTAATTTTCCCAAAGGAGAGTAGTTGAATTTTTTATTTTTTTTTAAGTTGGTGTGGGCTCTAAATCTCCTACAAGAATAAGCCTTCATAGTTAATTACATCATAGGGAGGTTGAGTTGCCTAAAAATACTTTTGATTAAAATAATGATAGAAATTATGTTTATATATTTTTTTAGGAATGATGTCAAAGGAAGTGAGTTTGGATTTTTAATAGGGAATAGATCAAATTTTGAACACTTATTTTTGGATTCAATGGAGGAGGGGTAAGAGTCACTTATGGGATTCTCAAATAATTTAGATGTGCCCCAACCTAAGCTCAATGTTGAGCTTTAAGTTTTGTATTGAGAAAATTATTAATTTGAGTTGATCATTTTATTAAAAATTTGGGACTATAATCAAAGAAAGTGAGGCCTTAAAGACTAAACCTACCGTTGAACCTAAATCTAAATTGGGCAATGGACAATAGTGACCTAACCTAGCTACTGCAACATAAAATCTGGACTTACCCCATCCTAGAATGGGGAGCCAGCTAACCACCTAATCGATTTTATGAAAGAATGGTAGGGATTTTGTTATTAATATTTTTGAGAATTGGGACAAATGTCTAGAGTGGATCCTAATTGGTCCCTTTACTTATGTTTGGTGAGAATGCTTGAATTAAATGTAATTAAAATTTTATACTCATTTTTAAATTAATTTCTAATGTGATGCATGCTGATCGACTAAATAAAGTGCATATAATGATATGTAGGAATTTTTAAAAAAGGTTTGAAAATATTTTTTTCTTAGAGATTGCATAACATTCCTTTGACAGGACTGCACCCTAATAGGTTAGGTGGCATGTCAGAACCCATAGGCGGGGAGGTGCTGACAAGGAGGAGAAGTAAATTATATAATTATGCAAACTCTCATCATTTTTTAGCTTACTTCTTAGATTGTTAGAGTTTTTTTTGTTAGACTAAAAATTTTAATTGATTTAAGTAGAAAATATTTTTAGCGTACCCTCACGAACCTCTGATCAAATTCTAGGCTAAATTAAAACACGACAGGCAAATCATAAAAAAAAAAAAACTAAGAAAAATTGGTAGTCATAATTATAAGCAAAGTAAATTAATCTAATTAATTAGTTAAGTGTCTATTTGTAAATTATATATTTATCACAACCTATGGTATGTAAAAATTAAAAGTGGTTGGGTACCACAAATAATAAACTCGAATTCTAATCATAAGACATACACTAAGGACTTTGAGTGGGATACTCTTTGCTTTTAACTCTTCGTTCTTATCCTCTTCGTGCTTCTTGGATTCGTCATATTTGGATATTCAAATGAAAAGAAACTCTTTCTTAAAAAGGGTGTTTTCTTTTCTCTTTAGCGATTAAAAATCATCCTAATTTGGATGTTCAAATGGAAGGAAACCCTCACCTTAGGGATACTTTCTCCGTTTCGGACTCTAACTTGAATGTTTATATTCCAACTCAAATACTCACTTTCACAACTACATTAAAACTTAATTAAATTATAGCAAATTAAAATAAAATCTACACTCTCCTACAAGGTTATCCTAATTAATTCAAAATAAAATACATCCTAAGTAGTTTATACATTTATAATAAATTAAATCTCAACCATACTAGCTCTTTTTGATTTTAAGGGAGACTTGAGCAATTTTAGCACCTGTATGAAAATTCATCAGTTTAAAACTTTAATTTTGCCCCCTTGATTTTAGCCTTGTACAAGCATGGCCACCTGTAGAAACCTTAGTGAGCAAACAAACCATTCCTAACCTAAGGGCATTCTATCACCCATCACATCAATTTATATATTATAATTAAATTAAATAAATACTCACATCAATCAATTTTTAATCATATCATGCAATAAAATCTCAAAAATCTTGGTACACAGTAGTAAAAGTAAACACTAGCCTAACCTAGTTTAGAGTTGGTTGCCCTAACAAACCATCTAAAGTGTGTGAGGTAAGTTGTATAGCTTGGAATATCTTAAGCTAGGCAATTTGTTGAAGTTATCTAATGTTTAGGTTTGTTAAAGGTTGAAGGGGGAAATTTATGTTTTAGTTTAAATATTAATATATTAAAGCTTACTTCAGGTATCTTTTAATTATTAAATGGTTACTATCTTATTGTTCACTAGGGTCATAAAGTTTATTTCACCTTCCTTAAGGCTAAGATAATAGCCTCGTAAACCCAAGTAACCCTATATCAACCGCTGTTAATTAGGTTAATTTAATTGGTTGAGGATTAAGGGTTGATACAATTTAATTAAGTGTGTTGATTACTTATTTGGATGCTTAAATTAAATTTTATGGAACACTAACTGAGTTATTGAATTTTAGGGATTCTCGAGTTATTAGAATTAATTTATTTTTTTAATTAAGTGGTTAAAAGTTCACTTTTAAAAATTAAAGTGATTTCTTTAATTTTAATATGTTTTCTAAATATTAGACATCACGATAAGTAATTAAACTCTACATTTACTCAATTTTAGAATTTTTTACAATAAGTTATAATGTTTAAAGTTTTGACATAATTTTGAATTACGATTGTCTAGAGAGTTAATTTTTTTGGTTTTAACTTAATTTTGGAGGTTTGACATTTTAGAAAATAAAAAATTTTCATTAAAGTCAAATGACACTAAGTTTAATTAAATTAATTTTTTCTAGAATTAATGATGATTTTTCAAAGTTGGGGTATTTTTGGGATTTTTAAAATTGCTTAATTAAAAGGGATTTTCATCTTCTGATCCAAATTAGTCCTAAACCTCTTGAAATCACCCTCAAAGATCAAAAATGATCTAAGGGCAAGTTTCGAAGTATTTAGAACTTTTTTTGGAATGTTAAAATATTTTTAATTAAGTTATTTAATTAATTATTAATTTTTCTTAGAAATTAATCTAAAATTAAATTAAAGGTCTTGCACCCTAATAGGTCAGGTGGCATGTCAGAACCCGTAGGCAGGGAGGTGCCTGACAAGGAAGAGAAGTAAATTATATAATTATGCAAACTCTCATCATTTTTTGGCTTATTTCTTAGATTGTTAGAGTTTTTATGTTAGACTAAAAATTTTAATTGATTTAAGTAGAAAATATTTTTAGTGTACCCTCACGAGCGTCTGATCGAATTCTAGGCTAAATTAAAACACGACAGGCAAATCATAAAAAATAAAAAAAAACTAAGAAAAATTGGCAGTCATAATTATAAGCAAAGTAAATCAATCAAATAAATTAGTTAAGTGACTATTTGTAAATTGTCTATTTATCACAACCTATGGTCTATAAAAATTAAAAGTGGTTGGGTACCACTAATAATAAACTCGAATTCTAATCATAAGATATACACTAAGGACTTTTAGTGGGATACTCTTTGTCTTCAACTCTTTGTTCCTCTCCTCTTCGGGCATCTTGGATTCATCATATTTGGATATTCAAATGAAAAGAAACTCTCCCTTAAAAGTGATGTTTTCTTTTCTCTTTAGAAATTAAAAATCATCCTAATTTTGGATGTTCAAATGGAAGGAAACCCTCACCTTAGGGATATTTTCTCCTTTTTGGACTCTAACTTGAATGTTTATATTCCAACTCAAATACTCACTTTCACAACTACATTAAAACTTAATTAAATTATAGAAAATTAAAATAAAATCTAGACTCTCCTAAAAGGTTATCCTAATCAATTCAAAATAAAATACATCCTAAGTAGTTTATACATTTATAATAAATTAAATCTCAACCATACTATGCTCTTTTTGATTTTAAGGGAGACTTGAGCAATTTTAGCAACTGTATGAAAATTAATCAGTTTAAAACTTTAATTTTGCCCCCTTGATTTTAGTCTTATACAAGCATGGCCACCTGTAGAAACCTTAGTGAGCAAACAAACCATTCCTAACCTAAGGGCAGTCTATCACCCATCACATCAATTTATAGATTATAATTAAAATAGATAAATACTCACATCGATCAATTTTTAATCATAGCATGCAATAAAATCTTAGCACACAGTAGTAAAAGTAAACACTAGCCTAGCCTAGTTTAGAGTTGGTTGTCCTAATAAATCATCTAAAGTGAGTGAGGTAAGTTGTATGGCTTGGATATATATTAAATTGGGCTATTTGTTGAGGTTATCTAATGTTTATGTTTGTTAAAGGTTGAAGGGGGAAATTTATGTTTTATTTTAAATATTAATATATTAAAGCTTACTTCATGTATCTTTTAATTATTAAATGGTTACTACCTTATTGCTCACTAGGGTCATAAAGTTTATTTCACCTTCCTTAAGGCTAAGCTAATAGCCTTGTAAACCCTGGTAACCTTATATCAACCATTATTAATTAGGTTGATTTAACTGGTTGAGGATTAAGGGTTGATACATTTTAATTAAGTGTGCTGATTACTTATTTGGATGCTTAAATTAAATTATCTGGAACATGAATTGAGTTATTGAATTTTAGGGATTCTAGAGTTATTAGAATTATTTAAATTTGTTAATTAAGTGGTTGAAAGTTCACTTTTTAAAATTAAAGTGATTTCAAGAGCTTTAATATTTTTTCTAAATATTATACATCAAGATAAGTAATTAAACTCTACATTTATTAAATTTTAGAATTTTTTACATTAAGTTATAATTTTCAAAGTTTTGACATAATTTTGAAGTACGGTTGACTAGAGATTTAATTTTTTATTTTAACTTAATTTTGGTGGTTTAACATTTTTAGAAAATAAAAAATTTTCATTGGAGTCAAATGACACTAAGTTTAATTAAATTGAATTTTTCTAGAATTAATGGTGATTTTTCAAAGTTGGGGTATTTTTGGGATTTTTAAAATTTCTTAATTAAAAGGGATTTTCATATTGTGATCCAAAATAGTCCTAAACCTCTTCAAATCACACTCAAAGGTTAAAAATGATCTAAGGGCATGTTTCAAAGTATTTAGTACTTTTTTAGAATGCTAAAATATTTTTAATTAAGTTATTTAATTAATTATTAATTTTTTTGAGAAATAAATTTAAAATTAAATTAAAGGTCTGGGCATGGATCTTTTATTTTTTATAGATTATGAGTTTAGTTATGAGCAATTTGATGCCTTATATGAATTTTTAAGATTTCATATTAATTAATTATGAATTAATTAAGGTTTTTGGTAAACTTTAAGGGCTAATTTTTGGTTCCTTAGTTAGTGGACCAAATGGGAACCAATTCTAGTGAAACTTGGGCCGTGCATTCACCTAACCTCATGTCTCAAACCCACTAAATGTGGGTCCATGTTTAATTCCCTAAGATGGTTAACCAAACCACCAATTGTAAGCACTAGGTTACATTTAAAAAATCCTAACTCACTACTTGGGGCAAGGGAGGGGGTGAAATCAATGGCTCTAAACTCCCTATCATAAGCATAATAAACTAACCAAATCATAGATCCTAAATCCCATAGCCGGACTATCAGGCTAATTTAAATTTAGTGGTCAAATATTTACCCATAAGTTCAAACAAACTTAAATATGCCCTTCCAAAATTCAAATAGGGGAATGAAAATTTGGACATGTTAGAGACATGCCGAAATTTAATTTCTCAAAGTTTCATGTTGTGGTGAGTTCAATAAGGTTTAAAATGGGTGTTTAAACCCTAAAGGGAAACTTTGGTCAACCATAATTGACTTTGTCAACTAGGTCAAGCACAAGGGTGTGTTTGGGTCCAATGTATTCCTAATGACATTTAGCATTCATTGGAATAGGTTTTGAGGTTTGATATGGCTAGGCCATGTTGAACTTTGGGGAAAAGACCAAAAATCTTCTTAAATGGTATTTTAGCCATTTTGATCCCTGGTCAATTCTAGTACAAGCTGGGTCCAACAAAGTGTGGATTACTAATTAACAAGTCATAAAAAAGGTCATGGATGTGGTTAAAATCTTTTGAGAGAGTCCTAAGGTCAAATTAGATAAGTTGGCAAGTCTAATAACATAAGTTGTAAATATTTGAAGGTATTGCAGCCTTTAGAAATCAATTCAATTTCTAGGGCTAGAAGCCTCAAAATGAGCTTAAATTTGGTGGGTTGACCTTAGAGACATATCAAAATAATATGTAATTAATATAACCTAAATTAGAGATCATTTGATTGGGTGTCAAGGTGGTCCAAAAACCACCCATAAAGGGTTTTAGGACCTAGGTCCTTAACCCTAAGATTTTGTTTGAAATTCTGGGTTTATATTGGATTTTGGACTTGAATGGTTAAATTTTAATTATTCACATCAATGAAAATCAAATTAATGAATGAGATTGATTGGATATGATTTGAATGATTATTTAAAGTTGGTTGAAGGTGGGATTGGAGATATAATTAAAAAGTGGAATTGGATTTGATTAGGATTAGATTTGAGTTTGACTAGGGCTTGTATAATTGACAAGTGAACACCATCCCATCATTAGGTCACTAGAAAGAAATCCATGTGGGTCCTAATGACCTCATACAAAAATAAGGACAACAGTGGAGAGTGTATGTGAGGATTTTGACCAAAATTATTAGGTTGACTAAGTCAAACCAATCAATGGTGGGCTCAAGATAGACTTAGATATTTTTAAACCATGTAAGGAGATATTATTAACTTTTTGAAAAACTTGATTGGGTTGTATATGGTGATTTGACCAAAATAGGTCAAGTTTAACCAAGTACTTGAGTTAACTTTGGTCAAAGTTATCATGATTTGATTTATTAATGATTTAGGGGTTTTCATATTAAGAAATGGAATAGAATTGAGGGCTTAAAAGTGTTGATTTGATTGCATGAAGTTATTTAACTCAAATAGGTCAAGTTTGTCCAGACTTTATTTTAGTTTATCAAGTCAACTATTGACTGAGTCAAGATGACCAATCATGAGCAATTCACCATGAGTGGTGTTCAAAAGAGTTTGGTGAGGACCAAAGAGTTAATGCAATAAGTTGGGTAGTGCACCAAACCCAAAAGGCTATGGTTCATGGTTGACCTGGTCTACCATGGTTAACTTGGTTAATCATGTCAAACAAAGAGTTAGAATTGGGTCCAATAAATTCAAAAAGACATTTTGGATCAAATGTAGGTTGTCACATGCAATGGTGAAGCTATTTGAATTGAAATGTATGTTTGGGCCCCATAAAGGGCATTTTGGTCAACTTGGTCAAACTCAATCTTTGATTTGAGTTTCATGCACTCCTAATGGTGTTTATTATGCATTAAAGAAGGTTTCTTGGCTTGGTTTGAATGGCCCTAAAGGGGTATTTTGGTCATTTGGGCTCCTGATCAATTCTGGGTCAACTAAGGTCCAATAAAGTGCATTTTAATTCTTTACATGCCATAACAACGGCTATGTACATATTTAAGGGTTTTGGGAAAGGTCCCATGGTCAATTTCATAAGGTGGAAGGTCTAATGGCATGGGTTATAAATATTTAAAGGTTTTGCACCCTTTGGATTTATAATCTCTAATCCTAATTTCTAACAACCCATGCCATTATTTATTTTAAAGGTTTTGCAACCCAATTCCAATTTGGGCTCCAATCTCATATTATAAATCCAATTTGGGCTCCTGATCAATTCTGGGTCACCTTTGAATTTTGGATTAATCCAATTTTGATGTTATAAATAGGGGCATGGGTTGTTAGAGATAGAGATCTCGTATTAACATCAAAATTAGATGGTTTCTATAAGGACATGTCTAATAAATATGTAATTGATAGATCATGAATTGGGGGTCATTTGACTGGGTTTTAAGGTGTTTGAAATATCACTCAAAAAAGATTATAAGGCATGGGTCTTTAACCTTGAACTTTGGTCTAAAATTTTGGATTAGAATGCAGTTTAAATTTGATTGATTGAATTTGAATTATCCACATCAATAATAATCAATTAGGTTATTATTGATTGTTGGACAAAGGAAATTAAGTGGTGGCTACGAGGTGTTAGTGCACTGAGCTGGACAGTGTACCTAGTCACCTAATTATAGTGCAAAGATGCAGCTTCAAGTTATTATAGGTTGATATATGCTGGTTGATTGAAGTTGATTGTATATATGATTGAAGTTTGATTAAAGATTGGATGTTTGAAGTTCAAATGGAGATTGGGTAGCTGTAGATAGGTGCAAGCAAAAGTTTTAAGTGTAGTTTGAGTTTTGGATGATTGACAGCTGAATGATTGTCAACCTTTAGATAAAAACTTAGGATTCTGGATAGTTCCTAATGACTTTATATAGAAATTAGGCCAATAATTATCTTTAATAATCAAACGTACACTCAGTTTTAATCTATTATCCAAGACTTTAAAGATAATCTTATAGAATGCATTACATAAAGTAATATGCCTAAAATCTAAAATAAAGCTTGCATGATTGGATTTAGGTATCAAGGTAAGGGCCATGGATTTAACCCTTATTGGACAGTAGTTAATTTGAAAGAAAGATTTAATTGCCTTACAAATTGATTGTTCAAGGATCTGCCAACCTGATTTGTAGAAATGAAAGTTATAGCCATCAGAGCTAGGAGCAGAAGCAGAGGCTTCAGAGAATACATCCTTTTTAATTTCTTCATCATAAAATAGAAATATAAGTGTCCCACATATATGAGTTCGTAAGAGATTTCTATGAGGAAACATCTCAATAATAGAATAAGGAGGGCAGGGTTATAGAGGGATTGAAGGTGTTGGATGGAGTCAACAACTTGAGACTGGGTATTAGCAGAACCCATAAGAGCCAAATTCATAGGAGCTTTAGTAGAATTCCTTCTAGCTATAATTTTAGAGTTAAGAAATTTTAGATTGTTTTCCTCGCATGAGAACCATTTAACTCTAGCTCTTTGAATCACCCATGAGGCAGAGAGAGAGTAGAAAATTATGTAATTTGATTATTGATATTTTTGATATTAGCATTTAGGGTGGTATGCAATAATCAAATTAAAGAAAATAGATTATTTGCAATGGAGCTCAACTAAGTGGGAGTTGATGAAGGAAGAATTAAGCCCATGGTTTAGTTCTTATAACCAGCTTCAGCTTCATTTGTTTACTATAAAAATCATGAATTGGATTGCCATTGCAAGGAGCTACAAAGACGTCCAATAGCTGTCAAATTTGGCATAATAATTTTTTAAGACAAATTGTGTTAAGTTACTATGGAGTGGCCTAGGAGGACGATAATGGGACACTGATTTAAGTAGGAGGGTCTTTAAATCGAATAGTAAGAGGTAGGAAAAGAGGTCAACCAATCCTCATTTATAAGAGCTCTATTTAATTTAATATATATGGGGATGTCTACTTGTTGATTATACCAAGTAAGCTTACTGCCAATCAATGACAGGTCATTCATTTTGGAATAAAAAATTATTGAGTTAAAGTCCTAATGACTGTTCTGAGATAGAAAGTCTTCCCGGTCTTATCCTATTCAAACCTGCAATAGTTACAGTCTCTCTTAAAAATCCATGGGACATTCTGAGGCAAAGAGAGCTTCCTAATTTGGTCCCATAATAGAATTTTTTTCTCAATACAGTTAGAAACATAAATCACTAAAAATTCAAAATGAAGGTGATTGACAAAAACCATATTTAAAGAAACCATTTATGCATAGAAGAATGAGAGGATGAAATTCAACCTGGTTAAATTCCATTTTATCCAAATTTGACCCAAATTTGATAGATCAAAATTATTATAGCTAACTTTATAATCAAAAATAGAATGTAAAGAAGGGAACCTAGGATCTGATAAATAAGAGGAATGAATCCTATTCTCCAATACACAGATCATGTACAACCTTAGTGACTTAATTTAATGCCTACAAAAAACACATTATCAGGGTTATTGAAGCCCCTGATATTCCATACCACTATAGAAGAGAGAGGTATTATGATTTTGGTGGGTGAAAAGATTTTTTGCCTTACTTCCCCTGGTGCTTTTGGTAAGTTGATTTGAAGATGATGTATTGTTATTGGACTCAACCAGCTTAGTGGTAGAAGAAAGGTTATCCCTAGAGGAAGTCAATAGGTGGTCATCCTTTGACTACAAGAGGAGATCGAACTTATTCAGAGATAGTATGCCAGTAGGCTTCATAATGAAAGGGATGGTGATGGTGGTTGTGGGTTCTTCTATAGGGAAGTTTATATTAGGGATTATTAGATTTGGGGGTTCATTGGATATGATAGTGGAGTTAGGCACTATGATGGTATGGTTGAGATGATGTAAGGTAATACTGAGATTATTTGGTGTCTAGAGAAGAAGTGGTTATGAAATCAATTTCCTTGTATTTAAGGTGCGTAAGGTTATTCTCAACCGTGACAGCAGGTTGAGTGACTACAAGGGGAGCTGTTGAGGCATTACTGGTGAAGGCAGTCGCATTTATGGATAAAGATCGTTGATTTGGGTAGGGCATTCTTCAATTTTTGGTTTCCATACATGCACACACTAGACATGCAGTTTGTAGTCTTTATGCTAGAACTTTTACTACAAGGGATATAAATATCTTAAGTAATGTGATTGTGGGTTTCCAAGGAGTAGGGTGGTTTTGAAGGAAACAAAGAGGATAGGTGTACCAAGGAATTGCAGAAATCATTTCATGTGGGCTTCCATTCATATTGAATCTTCAAATTGAAGACATCACCATCCATAGAAATGGGAATGAGTTCGGGATAGGTAGAAGTGTTGGAGACTTGTATGTACACCCGAGCGAAAGTGCGATGAGTCTTTTGTGTTGTCAATGCATCTACGCAAGAGGTAAACCAATTTTACTCGCTATCCTTGAAATCCTCCCTAAATTTCAGCAGGCTTTTGGTAGGTTGTGAATTTTTAGCCATATGGGAACTGAGGTGAAATTTTCACATTTGGGGAGAAAAAGTGGAGAACACTTTTGCAGTATGAATGGTTTATCGAGGAAGAACCGCACGCCTCTCGACCAAGTTATCTCATAGTCCTCTATAGAGGAGAAACAAAGAAGAAATAACCCTTCACTTAAAGAAAAAAGTTGGAGGAAACCATATAATAGGGGCGATGGAGTAATTAAAAAAAATTTGAAAAATTTTAGGGCTCTATCAATCTCTAAACAATACTTAAGTTTTCTTCGATATAAAAATTATAAAAATCGCACTTAATATGTGAAAGTATAGGTATTGAATCAAATAATATAGTGATAGAGTAGAGTATCGATCCCACAAGAAAAAAATGTTTACGTACAAATAATAGAATTGACTACCTCAACTATAATAATTATCCTACTATATTGAAATAAGATTTTATGGAGATTCAATCACTTAATTTAAAATAAAAAATAATTAATTGAAATACTATTTGGATAAATAGTTTTTAATTGATGGAATGTAAATATAATATATTTTCTACTGATTCACTTTATATTGATGTTATTCAGAGCATATACATCACTGACTGCTCAGTCAAGTGTGAAGAGATAAAGGACAGATTGAACTCTTCCAACCTTAATATCACTCTAAAATCTCATAGTATGTTACCCGATAAAAATCCTAGAAGAGTAAGTGATGCATGTACTATTAAAACCCCCTTATGACAATTCATATTCAGAAATTTGATACATTACAAGAATTATATCTATGCTTTTATCATATCTATCCAACATACCTAGTTGTGCCTACTTTCCAATTCCTAGACTTGACATTACACATGATATTAACTATATATATGGCCACTATGTGCATTAATTAAAGACCTGGTATATTAAAAACATCATAAAAATATTGATGAAGAGAATTTATTAGTACTCCATATTTCATTTACACCATAAATTAAAAAATAGAGAATTTAGACATACATAAAGAACAAGTTAAGCATATTCATTTTCAAAAATTGCACACATCTGATACGTTCAATGATCTCTTCTACACCCTTTTTTTAGACTTAAAAAATTGCTTCCAAAAATACAAGTCAAATACTTTAATGGAATGTATTTAATACTTTTTGAATTCTATTAGTTATCAATGCTAAGGAAATATCAGAGAAGCATTATAAAGACTGAAATTAAACAAGTAATTGAACTCCTCTACTAATATTACAAAATAATTATTTAAGGAAAAAATATAAAAAATGGATTCTAGTGTTATGGCACTCGAGATACTTGCATCGTGTTGCCCATAAAATGAATTAAAGATCAAACATTTAAGAGTTTCCTCTGCTATAGTGCTTACTGGCATTGACATATTATTTAATGAATCAATGCATCAATTTGCTGGCAGATCGTGGATTGAATAATTACAATTATATCACCACGGCGCTATTGATGGTTGAGCATTGCAATGTATACATGGCACTCCCTTAACTTGGCAATGCTAGAATTTGATGTCACAGTGCTGTGAAGGTAGAGATTGGGCTTTGCGGCATTGAATCCACTGGTGTTACAATGCTAAAACAGTTTGATGGGCTTCACGATGCTGATTCCTTTAACGTTGCAGCATTGTTAAACAAATATTGGGTGCCTCCATGTACATATTTGGGTGCTCTAGTGGTGTCAATGATGGCGTCGCGGTGGTATTGTGTCTAATGCTGCGAAATTATGCCATACTTGAAACTTTTTCCCATTTACTATATTTTCCTCCACAAATATAACTAAAACAACATATTTTCCTTGAAAAATAAACACATAAAATATAATACTATTTACACTTATCAAATCATCTCCAGCTTAAACTCATGCTTGTCCTCAAGCAAGTAAAAGTTTATAATTCATATTAAGTGGTTAACCAAAATAAGAAGTGACAAACTAAAATTACTGAAATATGGGATAAGGCATCACTATCTAGAATTAGTAAAAAGAATCAAAGTTATACCTATAGTTTGAAAATATACTAATAGTTAAACTTAATCAATCATTCTTATTTTTTACTAATTTAAAATTAAAGGTTATAGATTTAATCATTAACTTTTGAATGTTGAAGTAAATAATGTAGTTTTAATAATTGGATATGGTTGTAGTTAAAATTGTACTTTCAATAGTTCATCATCACTTGCATTATCTTTTTCTCATCATATCATTCTAATTTTTGTACAAGATTATATTTCAAATCTTAAGCTTTCACTTATACTAATTTTTTGACGTACTCATCTTTTCTATTGATCATATTCATTTCTTTTTCTTTTTAAGAACTATTTTTAGTTCTTTTTCTTTCTTTCTTTCTTCTTTTGTGGAGTATATACTTAATGATTTTGAATATCAACTTCTACTTTAGGATTTTCATATAAACTTAATAAATTTAATGTATGGATTTGATGAGATTACTAATTTCATCTTCAGGTTAGCTATGATTTTAAATTTTAATTTGCTCGTTAATACTTGTTTAAACAATCAACTTGATCGGACACGAATCTCAAGGAAAAATTAAGTTGGAAACTTCCAAAATTAAATTTGGGATCATCAAAACTCTGATTTCATCAAACTTATAGTTTAACTAAACATCTCAAGAATATGAACCCAATGACACAAAATTCGACTCAATATGAGCCCAAATGGGTCAAAATCAAGAACTCGATTCACATGCTTATAGTCTAATCGAGCAGCTCGACGAGACTAATCCAAAAAACCCAAGATCACTAAATTTAGATATCACTAAGACATTCAAATGTTTATGAAATGGTCTATGTTAAATGTAATCAACATCAGCAATCCATCCAAACCACTCTAACTTATCCCTGGTCTTTCATTTATTGATAAGCCATGCAACTCTAGAAAATCTATAAATAGAGCCCTCCTTTCTCATGAAAGGGATCCCTTAAGAAAGGAATCAAAAGAGAGATCAGAGATCACTCTTGCCTCCTCACTCTTCCTCAATAAACACTCGGACTTTCATCGGACCACCACCTGATGCCGGAGTTCTACTGGACCACCACCTGATGTTAAACTTCCACCGAACCACCACCCAACGTCAGAGTTCTACCAAATCATCATCTGATGAAGGAGTTCTACCGGACCACTGCCTAACGCTAGACTTTCGTCAGTACCACCGCCTCATGTTGGACTTCCATCGAACCACCGCCCGACGTCAGAGTTCTACCATACCACAACGTGACACTGGAGTTCCGTCGGACCACCACTTTACATTGGAGTTTTTCCAAACCATTAATGGACCACCTACTAAGGCCTAAACTTTTGTCGAACCACTAATAGAAGTCGGAGTTCCACCAGATCACCGAATAATGCCCAGACTTTTGCTAGAATACCACCTTACAACTATGGTCTTTCTGACCCCTATCTTCTGTTGGCTACATTCCTTCTGACCTCCATCACCTACTATGGTCCTTTCGACCTCCATCAACTAACAATGATCTATCTAACCTTATCTCCTATCGATTATGATCCTTCTGACCTCCGTCGGCTACTACGATCCTTCCAACCTCCATCACTAGTCTTTTTGACCCATATATCTTGCCAAATATGGTCCTTCCAAACTCAATCACCTACTATGGTTCTTCCAACCTCCATCACCAAATAATAGTCTTTCTAACCTCTATCTCCTTCTGACTACGATCCTTTTGACATCTGTCACCTACTACAGTCCTTCTAACCTCCACTGTTAGATAACGATCTTTTTGACCCTTGCCTCCTACCGACTGTATTCCTTCTAACTTCCTTTGCCTATTATGGTCCTTCCGACCTCCACAATTAGATTATGGTATTTCTTACCCTTATTTCCTGCCAACTATGATCCTTTTGACCTCTGTCATCTTCTATAATCCTTCTAACCTCCACTGCTAGACAACGGCCTTTTTGAACCCTATCTCCTTCTAACTATAGTCCTTCAAACTTCCACTACCAGATAATTATCTTTCTGACCCTTGTCTCCTGTTGACTATAATCCTTCTGACCTCTGTCACCCACTACAGTCCTTTCAACCTCCATCACCAGATTATGGTCTTTCTGACCCCTATCTCCTTTTGACTTTAGTCTTTCTAACTGTTGCCCGACGACTATGGTCCTGCCAACAAAAAGTATATAACAGTACTAATTCTTCTAATTTCTACCATGTAATGTTTTCTAAATGATGTATATATGTTATATCAAGCCAATGCCTTCTTTCTAATGAGGGCATCATTTGTAATTAACTACAAATAATAGTGGATTCATTCAAATTGGGTCAGGCCCCATGGTTTTTCCCCCTTTTCAAGGGTTTCCATGTAAAACTCCAGTGTATCTTATGAATGCTACACCCTCTCTTTTATCTATATGTATGCTGGACCTTTGTACAATGCTAACTTGTCATATTTGTTAATGATCTTTTCCGTTGATGTTATCGTATTTCTCCATGAACATTGCAAGTTCTATATGCCATTCTTTAGTGGATTGACATATTCATGATGTACTTATAATGAGTCAACATTCTTATTCTTGTCACCATTCGTAGATATACTGCACATATTGCAGGTCATTGGTTGTCTGTTGGCATTTGCATATTGACTAATGTAGTCATCATACCCATTGAAGGTTTATGTCATCATTTTATGAACAAGTCAATAATTCATATCTATTGAACTCTAACATGAGTTCTTCATTCTTCTATTCATCTTCACTTGAATAATTAGAATCACCAGTTGTATTTGTATTCATAAATCTTCTAATAGTACCTGCAAGCACACTACATTCTTTGTATATGACCTATTATTGCTTTCAAGGTCTTTCAAATTGATTATTGTTTTTGAGTGAGGTGTAGGAATAATTCTTGTCCACCATGAGTCCTTGCTTAATTATTGACTTAGATTTTATCATTTTGAGTATTAATGGATTTCATTTTAATTGTTAGGTTCTAGATCAAGTCTTTGTAAAATTCAATTCATGTCCAAGTTCTTTGTTGCGCAAAGTTGAGTAAAATCTCTAGCTTGTTCAATTGTCTAAAATCAAGTTCTCTACATCCCAGATCAAGTTCAGGTCCAAGTTCTATTCAATTATGCTTATTTGGATGATCAAGATTATTGGTGAGCACTTTTATATTTCCAATGTGATCATGAGTTTGGTTTTCCAAAACTTGTGCATTATAGTCCAAGCTCATAAGTCCTTGTTATCATATTGAATTCCGAGTTCTTGATGCATTTAATTTAAGTTTAGATTTAATTCATTTGAGTTCATTTTAGTTCAAGTTCAAAAGTCCCCTGTTGTTCTGTTCGTTTCCTCGGTTTACCAAAAATTTTGGCAGCCTCCCAACGTCTCTCACATTTAGGAAAAACTACAGGAGTAATAGCATGCACGCCATGTCAAGAAAGACATGCATGGTCAGTGTCACGGGACACCATAGTCATAGTCATCATCCCCTCCATGCCAAAAAGGGCATGCATGGGTCTTCCAAAAGCACCCATTTAAAAAAGCAATTTTTCTTCACGTATCGGTACTTAATTTTGCCCTGTCGAGCTAAGAAAAGTGTGCATAGTGATTGCCCACCTTATCGTAAGTGCCACACCAAGATCCCTCCCATCACGCTAATAAAAGCATGCATATGGAGTCCCTTGGCGCACTGCCAACACCAAAAATATATAGGAATTTAGAAGATTACACCTCATCTCGAGCATCGCAATGAATTTCCTCCCACCATGCTAAGAAAAGCATGCATTTGTGATTATTCATCGTGCTGCAAGTGTCAAAAATGGGATTTTGTGTTTAGAGGAAGTTATACATGTGTGACATTTGATGGATACAGTAAAAACAAAATAGATGCTCCAAACACATATTTTGCCTCTTTTTATTTTTATTTTTATTTTTTTTCATTTTTTTCTTTTCTTCATTTCGTTTTTCCCCTTTTTTTTTTTTCCTTCTTTTCTTTCTTTTATTTAAATCCCCTTCTCTATATCTATCTTTCTCTAGACTGAAGAAAATAAAGGTTTGTGGCTTGCAAACAAGGTAGAGGCTTTGGCTAGATGAACTCGAAGTGGAGGCTCTACGGGGTGAAAGATTGGCCAAGGGCTTTCGTGGGATCGGCTTTGGCGTCGGATGCAAGAGGAAGCTAGAAGGTAGTAGTGTGGGAATTATGGCTTCGAGGCGTATGGATTGAGGAGAGTTATGCAATTGGATTTAGCGTCAGGATTCTTGCGACAGAGACTTTGATGTTAGGAAGAGTGGCTTTCGCGTGGGAAGCGAGCTTCGGTCATTTGGCGTGGAAGAGGCAAAGAAATGAACAAAGCCTTCTTCGTTCCTCTTTTAACAACGAGTGTGAGCTTATGTAGGATAAGGTTTGTATCCAAGCATGAGTGAGAAGACAAGTTCGACTCCATTTGCAGACTGCAACGAGGCCGTAACAGGCAGGATTTCTGCAAAGAACAGGGGATGGGTGCGGGATATCAGCTGTATTCAACAGGTATGGTAGAAAAAAAACTCTGCCAAAGGTCAATAGATTCATAACCAATACAACTAAATATTGCCAATAACAAAACTTATCACTTCATTTGATTACTATAATTCGGAAGCATGTAATTGTGAGTATAAAATTCAAAATGGATTTCCACATTCTTATTGGCTTAAGATTTTGAGTGTGATCCTTGATATGGCATTGGATTTTCATTAGTTCAATCAATTGGGTATGTTATTGGTCTGTCCTTACTTGATTTAAAAGATCAAAGACCTTTCTTATGTAGAACACAAACCAAACAATCTTAAAAAAAAGAAAAAGAATAAACCTAAAATAGAACACTAGGAATAAAGCTTTACATCATACTCCCCCTAGATGGAAAAGGCTCGTCTTTAATGTTGTACGTGTTTGTCCTCGAGTTCATAATTTAAAATATCCTTGTGGTGCTAAGTGTAATAAATTTGAAGTGTCATATTAAGGCCCATATTTAGCCCACATATTTTGACCAAGTGATAGATACAACATCGCTTGATGCAGTAATCCATCGCTCTTGAAAGCAGCATTCGAAAAATGTTTTCAAGGATGAGGGCGACGGTCTTTTCCTATCCAAGATGCCCAAGTTGACCCCATCATGACATTCCAACAATACTACATCATGTAAGGATAATTTTGGGATACACAGCCAATTACTAAAGCCTCATATATCCCTAAGGTCTTCATCAACCATATAAAATTCTTTAATAATTTCAAATACCACAACATTTGAGTGGAGAGCCACTATGAATGCTTTCCATCGACCTATTGCATCTTTCATCTTATAAAGGTTTTTGAATTTGCGTTTACACACATAATGAACCAATAAAAATACAGAGACAATGCTTGTCTTTCAAAATATGTTGGTTTTGTAAATATCTAAGTGCTTCATGATATGATAACGAAATAAATATGTTAGATAATAAGTAGTGGCTCCAATGATTCAGTGCTCAATGGTAGCATAGTAAATTCTTTTAGAATTCATTTAGCTTTTCACTGAAGAAGGCAATAAGTTGTTCTGCATGACTTAAGACAACTCCAATGTTGGGGAGAAGTAAATTGCATGAAACAAATAAGAAATAGAAAATTGCAGCGGAAAAAAATAACACCAAGTGGAAAATTTTGAAACAAGAAAAGAAAATCAGAGTCGCACTACACCAAGAAATTCACTGTAAAATTAGGAGAAATAGTATAGATCTCTCTTTTCTTTCACTCTCTCCTTGTCTCTAATTTCTCTCTAGCATTGTTCTTACAGAAGAACAAACCAAAAGATACACAACAAACACCAAGGGACACAACCCTTCATGAAAAAGGAGAAAGAAAATTATTATATCTATCTTACAGCACCACAACGCCAAGTTCGAGCACCGTGGCGCTCAATTATTAGTCGCATGTTTTTATGACTGAGCTACAGCGCTCCTCTCTCTACATTTTTCCACCAAACTATGCAATGCTGGAGTGCTCGTGTATACAATGCCGGGGCGCTCGAGTATGCAGTGCCCAGGGCACTGTACGAAGAAAAAAAAAATTAGGTGCAAAGCACCCGAATCCAAGTTTGGGGAGATCCCCTACAACCCTCGAATGAGCTCTGACACAAATCGACACAATAAGATTCGACACAAAACTAACATCCAAATCCCACTTTAGATGCATCACATTCCATTTGAAAAACTTGGTTGACATCAGACGAAGCTAAGATGGGAACAATGGACTCGTCGTTTTAGCTTTCAAGGCTGATTTGTGCCTTTTGATTTCATATGAATTATTCTTACTCAAGAAAGTCATTAAACTATGGGTGATATAAATGAATTATTTAATGAATCGGTAGTAAAATGAATTAACCAGTAAAACCTTCTGATGTCATTGAAGGTTTGTGGAGTTGGCAAATCAACTGTAGCAGAAACTTTTGATTGATCCATTGTAATTCATTCTACAGAAGTAATAAAGCCTAAGAAATCAATTTTGTTAGCTAAAAATGGTACTTTCTAAGATTGGCTCTGTTCGAATGAAGCAAGGCGGTTCTCCATGATTCGACAGAGAAAGAAAAAGCGAAATCTCAAAGAAGATATTTTATTAAAGGACTGTTTAGTTGGCTGAAAAAAGAATGTAAAGTAGAAGGAATATGATGTATTTGAAATATTTTTGAGTTATTAGATGAGTGTAAAATAAATATTAGTTTTTACCTTTTTTTATTTGTTTGGCTTGATGTAAATTGAATGCAATTTAATGTTCAAAATGGTGGTGGTTGGCGGGGGCTGAAGGTGGTCGATGGTCGCCGAGAGTGTCTGTAGGTGGTTGCTGGCCTGTGGCAGCTGGCAATGGCCAATGGCCGGCAAAGGTCGACAGTGGCCGGAGGCAGAGGTGGCAGCCGACGGTAGAAATGGCGGTGAGTTTCTAATGTATTTGAAAATCGGAAGAATTCCAAATACACAAGATTTGACTTAAGAGATGAATTCTTTTTACTTCAAAATTTTACTATGCATTACTTTTAATTCAAATCTAACACTATTATTTTTAAAATCCATACATTTTGAATATTTTACAACCTTTTTACAATAAACCAAACAACTCGAGATACTTCAGCCTCAAAATTATTTGATTTTGAATTTAATGGGCTATGGTTTAATGGATTTTGAATTTAATGGGCTATGATTTAATCTTTATTTATATAATATTAATAAATAATATAAAATAAATTATATATTTATGAAATATCAAATACGGTTCAGATATATGTAAGTATTACCATAATAATTAGTATTTATATATTGAACTCAAATAATTAGCCTAATAAATCAAATAATAAGACAATCTGCGAAATTCTGTGCAAACAAGTTCTCGGCCCAACATCTTACTGTTAATAGAGCCCATTGTCTTTGTATGGCCCATGTAGAGGAACAGTCATGATTTTGCATGCTCATAAAACCCTTGTAATGGAGAAATTATCAGATAATAAATCATAAAAATCATAGGTATGTATTTCATATGATTTTTCATGCCCATATATATTACTAAAAATTTCTCCTTGAGAAACATTTTAAATGTTATATTTGTTTTATATATATATATATATATTTGTTCTTTATATTATGGGTTTTATAATATCTCTCATTTTAGATTAATCTAATATTAATATTTTTTAATTCTCGAACTCTCAATGTGTGCTTACTTGTTCACTTAATCAAAAGAATTTTCTCATTTAAGTAGACTGAAGAAATAATATAATCACTCATAAACTTAAAAGTTTAAAACAAACAAATAAATAAACAAATGAATAGTTTCCAAGCCTTGAGTGACTGAGAGATGATGATTTTGGGCATATAATATATAAGAGATATAACGAAATGAGATATGTGAAGCTGGTGAGAAAACAAGAGAAGTTAGGGTAGTTGAATAGGAGTGAAGGAGACAAGATCAAAGTCGTGACATGATGTAAATAGGCAAGGATCTCACCCCTAACAAGCAAAGCTAAACATCGAAAGAGGAAAGGAGAAATGAAGTGTTTAAAGGCCGAGCAAGGTATTGTATCTAGGTTTAGTAATGAGTGGATGAAATAACACTATATCATATAATAAGGAAATATATAATGAAAACTTTGGAAAATTTTCATTAAATTTTTAATAAATTTTACTAAAAATTTTTAAACTTTTACTAAAATGAATACTATATCATATAATAAGGCAAAATTTTTAACAACAATTTTCATAATAATTTTGCTATTTTTTAATAAATGTTAATATTTTAACTATAATGACATTTAAATAACACAATAAATTTTAATTTGGAAAAAACATGAAATGCTTGCTTGAGTTAGAATATTTACATGTGGCGATATCAACAAAACAAATGATTAAGGCTATGATAAAAGTGGTTGGAGACTGCAATAAAGAGGAGAAACTTTTGATGATGAATAGAAATTAATGGCAACTAGATAATGGAGAAGTAAAGAGACAAGATAAAGTAGGGAGGGAAAAAGGTGGCAAGGTATCAAAAACGGTGAACAATCTTTATTATAAGAATTATTTGGAGGAAAAAAAAAACAAAGATAGGTGGTTGAATTAGCCAAAAAAAGAGAGAACTAAGAGGGAAAGGGATTCAAGAGAAATTGAGAAAAGGAGAAAATGAATTGGGTTAGCTGGCAAGTGACCTAATATTAGGGGAGGACTCTTTGTGGCTTCTACGAGGTGAAGGGTTAAATCATCTCCCATGGGGAAATAGTTTTTAGAATATACTAAAGAAATGTATTATCAAGGGCATCACGAGGGATGAATTGACAAGCGATTGGAGCAAACATGGAAGTCAACAAGTTATGGTCTTGCTATGTAGGACAAGAAAACTTTAATATATTATTGTTCATTGAGCAATGGATATAAAGGTAGAGTTGTAGCATGATTATATGAGATAATTGCATGGATGTCCTAAAGTTAGTAGTTTTCAATTAATGATTAGGGAAAGTAGAATTTGACAAACTTTTGACATGATTGCGCTAGCTAGTGATCACATAGAAGATGAGGAATCTTAGCATGAGATTCCACCTTAAGATGGATATGATCTTCCAATGATGTATCTGCAATGCCTTTACTTGTAGTGTTCCTTCTATTATAAGGGAGGAATGCAAAATCTTAACCTTGATGTAGGGAAGGGTTCCTTGAATAGCGAGAGTTGAATCGAGACCATCCCTTCCTATAGGTTCCACTTTTATTTATCATTACAGGTGTTGTTATTAATTTATCGAACAAAAAAAAAAAAAGAGATGTAGTATTTCACAAATAGTGGCAAACAATTACATTCTTAAAATTTCATGACAACTGAGATAATTTAACTTCTTAGGGCACCATGAAATTCTTCTCATAAGAAAATAAGTTTAGAGAAATAGATATGAGATTAAAAAAATTTCAATTAGAAGTGCAAAACTTAAAGCAATTACTAGCTAAAATAACTTAGCTAGTGGTAGTTAAGTTTTACAATGTGCACCCTTCTTAATTGAATAAAAAATAGTATAATAAACTTCAACAATAATAGATATCTCTTATGATGGCAGTAAAAAGGGTTTCACAATATCATAGTTATCATTAGATGATGAGTGTTAAATTATACTTATGGTTGATGTCAAAAGTTATGTGATATAATGTGACATCTTGAGTATTCTCTTTATAAGAGGAGAGATGGTTGACAAGAAATTTTGAAGTCATTAAATGATTGGCATTTAAATTGGTTGTTTTATAGATAAGGATGGAGGTTGGTTAAGTAAGAAGACTAGTACCGAACATCAGCTATTAGTGGGTATTATGCAATGGTCATTGGAAAGCATCTAGTGAAGATAAAGGAAGAACCTTAAAAGTTGGTTAATTGTGCACAATTAGCTTAGTCATTCTATTAATAGAAATGTAGATTGGGTAATAGAAAAGAAGAGCATCTAAAGTTGACAACTAAGATTTATATAGATTTAAGGAAATGACATTATGCTCATCTCTATAAAAAATCTTAGGCACTCTATTGTTTGATCAAAATATATCATTTTTTTATAATTTTATATTTTCAACATTTGAATGTCTTATTGAACTTGAAATGGTGAGATTTTGGAATCATCATTAGGTTCACCTGGTTGAGATGCTCGTTTAGATTATAAGAATGCTCATTTTGGAGAATGTTTAATCTCTCAAATGGCCTTAAGAGTTATCTAATTATTTTTTCAGCACTTTATTTAGGCTTTGCTGAAAAATTGAGTTAACCATTCTCCCCATGACTTCTATGGCATGCCCTCAAGTTAGCAGCAAGCCGCATCCAAAGTGATGTGTTCTGGGTTCGAGGGCCGGGTCTGATCAACCTGGTAACCCATGCAAGTCGGGTGTGGATCTAAATTTTTGAGCCATTTATAAAGCCTGGTCTAGTTTGGGTACACCTATTTGAACCTGGGTCAATTCCAGGTTTGACCCAAACCCGACCTGAAAAGCCATTTTTGCACCCATATTGTATGGCTTTGATTTTAGCTTATTTGGGCTTGGATTGGATCGATTTTGGTATTATTGAGTTCGTCTCATTGAGACATTCAATTTGACTATATGTTTTTTTATAATCAAAGTATGAATGGTTTCAAATTTAATTTTGGAAGTTTCCTATTTATATATCCTTCAAGATTTGAGTTAATAGAATCTAAAGAATCCTGACAAGGCTCACACTCCTGCTCATCTGTCTTGATCTGAAATAATTTAACCATATATAATGAGCTTAAAAAGTCCAACAGGTCACCAAAATCTACAACTAAATTCAAAGCTTAGCAAATGAGTAATATGCATGTTAATAGTCAAATTATAGTAGTTACAAATACATTCATATGATCATTGAATCAGTGCAAAAATAGTAAAATTCACATGCAATAGTAGTGAAATCTATGAAGAGTAAAATACTATGATATGAAAGCTAATAAAGTGATAAACCAGTATGAGTGTCAAATCTTTAAAGCAATCATCATATATGTAATATCAATCAGTATAGAAATCAGATAAATCATTAAATCAAAATATCAGTAAAAACTATCAAAATCATGTCAATGTAGTAAAATTATATAAGAGTGTACAAATACTATCCATGTTTTTTATATCGCATATTTAGTTTATCATATACTTAGTATCAGTACATTGAATCAATAGCATCACATAGTATAAGTATTTATATCAATAATAATTTAGTGGTAGGAGCAATAAAATAATGCAGTAACAGTAAATCTTTACAGTAACAATAAATCTATATAATAATAAGCAATATAAATGTCAACAGTAAAATTATAGCAATTATAAATATATTCATATGATCATTAAATTAGTGCAAAAATAATAAAATTCATATGTAGTAGTAGTAGAATCTAAGAATAGTAAAATACTACGGTACGAAAGTTAATAAAGTGATGAACTAGTATGAGTATCAAATCTATAAAGCAATCATCATAGCCGTAATACCAATCAATATATAAATCAGATAAAGCATCAAATCAAAATATCAAAAGATTATCGAAATTATGTAAATGTAGTAAAATTGTATTAGTGTGCACCCATACTATCTATGCTTTCTATATCATATGCTTAGTATATCACATACTCAATATCAATATGGTAAATCAATATTATCAAATAGTATCAGTATCTATATCAATAACAGTTCACTGGCAGGAGAATAATAAATTTGTTAAATAATATAGTAACAGTAAATCTGTATAATAATAAGAATAATGCCTCAATAACATATATTTTAATAGTCATACTTAACAAGTAAGAAATCCTGACTATTACGGGGTTTTTCACTATTGTATCAGTAAACTATTGGCTCAGAAAATAAAGTTATCACTTTTGTCCGTCAACACAGTAATCATTTTTTTATAACTCCTAATCAGTATCACTTGATTCAATAAAGGATAATAATAAATCACAATATTTAAATGAAAGCTCATCAGCCCACCATCTTGTACAGGCCAATCAGTCTCCAACCAACAGATCAATTATTCTTTACTTGTCTTTTACACACATATTATTATAGCACTATTATAATAGTAATGTTAATCACATATTCACTTTCATTTTTAATGCATTATAACAAAAAAATTATAATTAAACATACTTCAGAAAATGTCAAAATTTCATAATAGTAGATGACAAGCATCATACTGAGCAAAAATACACATATTCAATATTTAGTCAAATTACCATTATTGCTTAAAATAATATCCTGAAGCTTTTGAACTAAAGCACTTTTTTAGAAGTTAAAAAAAAATTGTGTAGGTGAAAATTATTGTATTTCAAAATCACTCACAGAAAAATCTCAAATAAATATTCAAAATAGTAATAATCTCAATCTCTTTATCATATAAAAAATTTTGTGATAAAAGTTTCACCAATAAAATATTATTCAGATTTTTTGGTAATGGAAATACAAAACTAATCAGAAAAATACTAAAAATATAATATCTTTGAAATCAGAAATTGGGTAAAGATTTTTTACAGTGAGATGAGCAAATCTCCAAATAGAATTAACTGACAAAAATCATTCTGTGACCTCCAAATCTTAACTTTTTCTTTCTCTCCTCACATTTCTCTCTAAAACTCAAACCATTATCTGTTTCATGTTTTGGCCGAATGAATAAGATAATGGATATTTAAAAAAAATTTAATAATGCTTTCAAATATTTTCAAAAAATAATAATATAATAATATTTAATTTAATCAATTTTCAATAAAAATTTATATAAATCCATTTGGGACATTAAAAATTATAGAAAAATATTCATAAAATAATTCATTTTATTTAAAAAATATCGGTGACATTGGTTTGCAAAACAGACTTCTGACAGTCCTGAAATTCTTACTTGTACCGACATGTGTTAATTTCTCAAGGATTTTTATCGGTGCCCATGAATTACAAAAAAAAAAATTACTGCAATAACAACCCAATAGCGAAGTCGAATTGTGATTTTGAGTTATATTGACTCTAGAAAAAAAGTATTTAGCTTGATCAAAATACAGGTTATTACACCAAAAAAGTTTAATGTTTTGCTAATAATTAAAATAAATATAATAGAACATTTAGGCTTTATTTAGGACAGCTTTTTTACTATTTGTTTTTCAAACCACAATAATAATTTTTATTTGGTCATTACTTTTTTATTGCTTTCAAAAAACTTTTGTATTTTAAAGTTACTTCCTACAATTATTTTAAAAAATTATTTTCTGTATAGAACCATTACATAGTAGTAAGAAAGGCATCTCAAATGAATCCTTAGTTTTTTTAAAAAACCATGTCTTTGGCAACACTCAATTATATTAAAAAGCAAATATGAATTTGTTTAAATAAAAATAATTTCAAAATTAAATATTAGTTACAATGTAAACTTCCTAATTTCATTGAAATATCTAAAATCACTTCTCACGCTATTTTTTTTTTTTTCAAAAAATGCCAAAGAAAAATGTATTCCTAAAAAATGTACATAACCAAATGCTTCAAGTAACTTTTGTTTAATAAACAAAACATATGTTTTTCAATAACATTATTTGTAAAAATTAAGTACTCACGATGAGACCCTCAACCTCATTACTCATATTCTTCCCTTTGCATTTATCAGGCCTTTTAACTTTCGACTCCTCTATACAATATTCAATAACTTGAGATTCTTCTTTCTTTTCATTCATTCTACTTGAGTGTTATGAGCGCACAATTTTATAAATAATTATTTTTCATTCATTCCATATAATTTATGAAGATTGACAAAATTAGAGGGAAACCATTTAATTTCTTCATATTTTCAATAAACGAGTTATAGTTGCAGCCAAACTTCTAAATAATTAATTCAACTAGCAAAGTAAAATAAGCTTGAATTAATGATATATGTTTGTGTTAGCTATACTGTAAGGTGAATTATTTAAATGTCAATAGAGAAATAGATGAGAATAGAAGAATTAGGGTGTAAGTAGATCTTTATATGTAAGATGTGTCAAAAAGTGCTAGCATGAGGCTCAAGAAAGATGAAGGAATGATCGAAGAGAGGGATCGTAAATGTTTCACCCTTATAAATGTTGTCAATTAAAAAGAATGGGTAACTAAATAAGATAATTAATTTCTCACATAACTATTCATGATTGCCTAAACTAGAGGCCTCTTATACTAAAGTTATTCTAATCATTGCAGTAAAATAGCTATTTAAGGATGCATGAAAGTGTCCTAAAAGACGTAATATAATGACACTTATAAATAATAGGATACATGTTGACCTCACTTTTCTATGAGGTCACTATGACCTTTCCCTGGACTATAGACCCTAGGTTCTTTCTAGACTCTAGATCTTAATATCCTTTTAGTCTCCAAACCCTAGGATCAATTTAGATTTTATATCAATCTAGTCCAAAATCTAAGGCTAAGGGTTTAGGTCCTGAAAGCATTTCCCAGTATTTTTTTAAACACTCAAACCCCAGCCAACTGACCCTTGATTCTGAGTCTAATAATTTTATATTGATAAGACATGTCTCTGAGGCCAGTCCTCCAAGTTTGAGCTAAATCATACCCTTCTAATTCTAGAAACTAAATCTATTTCTAATGGATATAAAACTTTCAAATATTTATGGCCTATGCCACTGGACCTATCACCTAATGAAATTTAACCTTGGAGCCCCCTCCAAATCATTTGATCACATCTAGTCCTTTGATATTAATATCTTCAGCATTAATTTACATTTTTCTGGACCCACTTTGACCCAGAATTGACCAAAGAAATGACCGGAATACCATTTAAGGGGATTTTTGGACTTTTGACCAAAATTCAATATGGTTCCACCTCATCAACCTTTAAAACCTATCCCAATCAATTTTAAATATCATTTAGAATCTATTAGACCCAATCTCAGACCCTGGGTTAACATGGTTAACCAAGTCAACCTAAGTTGACCTAAAGCCCTAAATGGTCAAAATAGCCATTTTGATTGAAATGACCTCCCCATACCCTAGGACCAATCATAACACATTCAAAATCTCATTTCAAATCTATCGATCCCAAATATAGCCCCTAGGTCAACCTGGTTGACCAAGTCTACCAAGGTTGATCTAGTGACTCATTAAGAACTCAAATAAGTCATTTGACCCATGTGACCTCTCCAGACCTTGAGACCATACCCATTGGATTCCAAATACCAAACAAACCCATCATACCCAAAAATAGGTCTTGGGTTAACCTGGTTGACCAAGTCAACTTAGGTTGACCCATTAACTCTTAGGGGTTTAAATAGGTTAACTTAACCTATTTGAGCTCTCCAACCTGGCCTTATCACTCCTTCAAATCAACTCCTAATGACCAAGTCAACTCTCAATCCTTGGTTAAACTTATATGGCATGTGTTCCCACTCATCATAGCCATGACCTTGACTATTGACCCTTGCATAAGCTATCCCAAATAGCTCCTTACACCCCCCAAATGCCACATCATCATCTTTGACCATGTTGATTGGTCAAACTAAGTCAACAAGGTACTTAAACCTCTCTTTGAAGTGGTCAGCACTTTTCTTTGACCTCAAAATCGTTGGCTTTAGCCTTGGACTTCACCCAACCAGCTCCCCATACTCTTTCCCTGCCACCTCAACATCCATTGACTAGTTGAATGGACAAGGGAGTCAATCCATGCATAAAACCCTTTTCATGGTCAAACCCCTATAAAGCTCCATTTCCCCATAGATCACATGTCCTAAGCTAACTTTATTAGCTTTAATACCCTACTTAAAAACTACTTAAGTTATCCCTAACAGTTGGTTTAATCAATTTGGGCAATAGTGGTCCCCCCATATCTAAAAATGATCCAATGGGAGCAAGGCCACTCCAGCCTTCGGGGCAGCCTTTCAATGACTTGGGACACTTGTCCCCCATCAGAGCAAGCTCCCTGATGTATCAGAACCGTCTAATCTCCTCTAGGGATTTTGAATAGGGCAAAAGCCCCATTTTGAGCTTCATTCAAATCCTTAGGCTCTCTCTCCACTCCAGCTCTCTCTAATCATTTCCTTGATCCTTTTAGAATCTCCAGACCATCCTTTTCACTCTCCAAGTGAGACCCAACCATTGGAAGCTTGTCGGCGACAATCTTCCGGCCACCTTTACACCCATTTTATCCAAAGCTTCATGTAGTTGATCTAAGGCATTTTGAGCTGTACTTTCAACTAAGAAAACTTACAAGGATAGTCTACAAGCTCAATCGTATCAAGACCTTGAAGATTTGACGGTAAAATTTCCTAAAACCCTTAGCCCTAGGTCACAATAGTTAGGGTTATTTAGCAGTTTATTTACCGTGTTTTAAGTCACATTGAGGATACCCCAAGGTTTATGTTCATGTTTTAAGCTTAGATTTAAAATTTCAAGTAATTGGGTTAACTGGATCGAGCGAATTAGGGAAAAATGAGTTCTAAGGCTTGTTTCACTATAAGGCTTGCCTATATGAGATCTTAATCATTGATCTTACTATCAATGGCATAAATTTCGTAGTTTCCATCATTTGTCCGACCATGTATCACTGGTTGTGTGAAAATTGCTCATCTGCCTTGATCTAAATCGATGATTTTGAATCGCATAAAATTATCGTCTTTGGTCGTTGCCTATGTGGTTTAGTGAAATCGCATGAGACCTTTGACGGCCGATGCGTGTTTGACCATTGCCGCCAATCATTGACGTCATCCTGTGATTTGAATCAGCCAACTCGAACAAGCCACGCGGCGCTGACACCATCACATCACTAAAAATGATTTAAATTTTATCAAAGGTTATAAAAACCAGATCGGACAACGAACCGGAAGAGGGAGAGGTTCACGGTTCGACCGGATCGACCAGTCGAATCGGATGACGTAATAAATAATAATATTATTAAAAATTAATAAAATTAAAATCATATAATAAAAGTATATGAGCATTTAATAATATTTATAAACTTTAAAATATATAAATTAAATTTTATACATATAAATATCATTTAAAAATAATATATTTATAAGCATAATACTTAATATAATATATAAATTTATAATAT